>NW_028153859.1:137500-155176 GCF_964211835.1 Anser anser | reverse complement strand
GCCTTTGGGTACACCTGAACTCCCTGGGGGAGCCTTTCCGCACTCTTTCCTGCCACTTTCTGCCATCAAAAAGTGCTCTCAGCGGAAGCCTTTGGCTACACCTGAACTCCCTGGGGGAGCCTTTACGCAACCCCACACTCAACAGGACTCTGCGTCTTCGCTCTTTCCTAACAACCCTAAACATAACCCTAACCGCAACAAGAAGCTGAACCCGAGTTAGACCCGAAAAAACACGTACGGTGCCACTTTCTGCCATCAAAAAGTGCTCTCAGCGGAAGCCTTTGGGTACACCTGAACTCCCTGGGGGAGCCTTTACGCAACCCCACACTCAACAGGACTCTGCGTCTTCGCTCTTTCCTAACAACCCTAAACATAACCCTAACCGCAACAAGAAGCTGAACCCGAGTTAGACCCGAAAAAACACGTACGGTGCCACTTTCTGCCATCAAAAAGTGCTCTCAGCGGAAGCCTTTGGGTACACCTGAACTCCCTGGGGGAGCCTTTACGCAACCCCACACTCAACAGGACTCTGCGTCTTCACTCTTTCCTAACAACCCTAAACATAACCCTAACCGCAACAAGAAGCTCAACCCGAGTTAGACCCGAAAAAACACGTACGGTGCCACTTTCTGCCATCAAAAAGTGCTCTCAGCGGAAGCCTTTGGGTACACCTGAACTCCCTGGGGGAGCCTTTACGCAACCCCACACTCAACAGGACTCTGCGTCTTCACTCTTTCCTAACAACCCTAAACATAACCCTAACCGCAACAAGAAGCTGAACCCGAGTTAGACCCGAAAAAACACGTACGGTGCCACTTTCTGCCATCAAAAAGTGCTCTCAGCGGAAGCCTTTGGGTACACCTGAACTCCCTGGGGGAGCCTTTACGCAACCCCACACTCAACAGGACTCTGCGTCTTCACTCTTTCCTAACAACCCTAAACATAACCCTAACCGCAACAAGAAGCTGAACCCGAGTTAGACCCGAAAAAACACGTACGGTGCCACTTTCTGCCATCAAAAAGTGCTCTCAGCGGAAGCCTTTGGGTACACCTGAACTCCCTGGGGGAGCCTTTACGCAACCCCACACTCAACAGGACTCTGCGTCTTCACTCTTTCCTAACAACCCTAAACATAACCCTAACCGCAACAAGAAGCTGAACCCGAGTTAGACCCGAAAAAACACGTACGGTGCCACTTTCTGCCATCAAAAAGTGCTCTCAGCGGAAGCCTTTGGGTACACCTGAACTCCCTGGGGGAGCCTTTACGCAACCC
Source organism: Anser anser (assembly GCF_964211835.1). Lineage (NCBI taxonomy): Eukaryota > Metazoa > Chordata > Aves > Anseriformes > Anatidae > Anser > Anser anser. The sequence continues at coordinate 153,903 of NW_028153859.1, read as the reverse complement.
CACACTCAACAGGACTCTGCGTCTTCACTCTTTCCTAACAACCCTAAACATAACCCTAACCGCAACAAGAAGCTGAACCCGAGTTAGACCCGAAAAAACACGTACGGTGCCACTTTCTGCCATCAAAAAGTGCTCTCAGCGGAAGCCTTTGGGTACACCTGAACTCCCTGGGGGAGCCTTTACGCAACCCCACACTCAACAGGACTCTGCGCCTTCACTCTTTCCTAACAACCCTAAACATAACCCTAACCGCAACAAGAAGCTGAACCCGAGTTAGACCCGAAAAAACACGTACGGTGCCACTTTCTGCCATCAAAAAGTGCTCTCAGCGGAAGCCTTTGGGTACACCTGAACTCCCTGGGGGAGCCTTTACGCAACCCCACACTCAACAGGACTCTGCGTCTTCGCTCTTTCCTAACAACCCTAAACATAACCCTAACCGCAACAAGAAGCTGAACCCGAGTTAGACCCGAAAAAACACGTACGGTGCCACTTTCTGCCATCAAAAAGTGCTCTCAGCGGAAGCCTTTGGGTACACCTGAACTCCCTGGGGGAGCCTTTACGCAACCCCACACTCAACAGGACTCTGCGTCTTCACTCTTTCCTAACAACCCTAAACATAACCCTAACCGCAACAAGAAGCTGAACCCGAGTTAGACCCGAAAAAACACGTACGGTGCCACTTTCTGCCATCAAAAAGTGCTCTCAGCGGAAGCCTTTGGGTACACCTGAACTCCCTGGGGGAGCCTTTACGCAACCCCACACTCAACAGGACTCTGCGTCTTCACTCTTTCCTAACAACCCTAAACATAACCCTAACCGCAACAAGAAGCTGAACCCGAGTTAGACCCGAAAAAACACGTACGGTGCCACTTTCTGCCATCAAAAAGTGCTCTCAGCGGAAGCCTTTGGGTACACCTGAACTCCCTGGGGGAGCCTTTACGCAACCCCACACTCAACAGGACTCTGCGTCTTCGCTCTTTCCTAACAACCCTAAACATAACCCTAACCGCAACAAGAAGCTGAACCCGAGTTAGACCCGAAAAAACACGTACGGTGCCACTTTCTGCCATCAAAAAGTGCTCTCAGCGGAAGCCTTTGGGTACACCTGAACTCCCTGGGGGAGCCTTTACGCAACCCCACACTCAACAGGACTCTGCGTCTTCACTCTTTCCTAACAACCCTAAACATAACCCTAACCGCAACAAGAAGCTGAACCCGAGTTAGACCCGAAAAAACACGTACGGTGCCACTTTCTGCCATCAAAAAGTGCTCTCAGCGGAAGCCTTTGGGTACACCTGAACTCCCTGGGGGAGCCTTTACGCAACCCCACACTCAACAGGACTCTGCGTCTTCACTCTTTCCTAACAACCCTAAACATAACCCTAACCGCAACAAGAAGCTCAACCCGAGTTAGACCCGAAAAAACACGTACGGTGCCACTTTCTGCCATCAAAAAGTGCTCTCAGCGGAAGCCTTTGGGTACACCTGAACTCCCTGGGGGAGCCTTTACGCAACCCCACACTCAACAGGACTCTGCGTCTTCACTCTTTCCTAACAACCCTGAACATAACCCTAACCGCAACAAGAAGCTGAACCCGAGTTAGACCCGAAAAAACACGTACGGTGCCACTTTCTGCCATCAAAAAGTGCTCTCAGCGGAAGCCTTTGGGTACACCTGAACTCCCTGGGGGAGCCTTTACGCAACCCCACACTCAACAGGACTCTGCGTCTTCACTCTTTCCTAACAACCCTAAACATAACCCTAACCGCAACAAGAAGCTCAACCCGAGTTAGACCCGAAAAAACACGTACGGTGCCACTTTCTGCCATCAAAAAGTGCTCTCAGCGGAAGCCTTTGGGTACACCTGAACTCCCTGGGGGAGTCTTTACGCAACCCCACACTCAACAGGACTCTGCGTTTTCACTCTTTCCTAACAACCCTAAACATAAGCCTAACCGGAACAAGAAGCTGAACCCGAGTTAGACCCGAAAAAACACGTACGGTGCCACTTTCTGCCATCCAAAAGTGCTCTCAGCGGAAGCCTTTGGGTACACCTGAACTCCCTGGGGGAGCCTTTACGCAACCCCACACTCAACAGGACTCTGCGTCTTCACTCTTTCCTAACAACCCTAAACATAACCCTAACCGCAACAAGAAGCTGAACCCGAGTTAGACCCGAAAAAACACGTACGGTGCCACTTTCTGCCATCAAAAAGTGCTCTCAGCGGAAGCCTTTGGGTACACCTGAACTCCCTGGGGGAGCCTTTACGCAACCCCACACTCAACAGGACTCTGCGTCTTCACTCTTTCCTAACAACCCTAAACATAACCCTAACCGCAACAAGAAGCTCAACCCGAGTTAGACCCGAAAAAACACGTACGGTGCCACTTTCTGCCATCAAAAAGTGCTCTCAGCGGAAGCCTTTGGGTACACCTGAACTCCCTGGGGGAGCCTTTACGCAACCCCACACTCAACAGGACTCTGCGTCTTCACTCTTTCCTAACAACCCTAAACATTACCCTAACCGCAACAAGAAGCTCAACCCGAGTTAGACCCGAAAAAACACGTACGGTGCCACTTTCTGCCATCAAAAAGTGCTCTCAGCGGAAGCCTTTGGGTACACCTGAACTCCCTGGGGGAGCCTTTACGCAACCCCACACTCAACAGGACTCTGCGTCTTCACTCTTTCCTAACAACCCTAAACATAACCGTAACCGCAACAAGAAGCTCAACCCGAGTTAGACCCGAAAAAACACGTACGGTGCCACTTTCTGCCATCCAAAAGTGCTCTCAGCGGAAGCCTTTGGGTACACCTGAACTCCCTGGGGGAGCCTTTACGCAACCCCACACTCAACAGGACTCTGCGTCTTCACTCTTTCCTAACAACCCTAAACATAACCCTAACCGCAACAAGAAGCTCAACCCGAGTTAGACCCGAAAAAACACGTACGGTGCCACTTTCTGCCATCCAAAAGTGCTCTCAGCGGAAGCCTTTGGGTACACCTGAACTCCCTGGGGGAGCCTTTACGCAACCCCACACTCAACAGGACTCTGAGTCTTCACTCTTTCCTAACAACCCTAAACATAACCCTAACCGCAACAAGAAGCTGAACCCGAGTTAGACCCGATAAAACACGTACGGTGCCACTTTCTGCCATCAAAAAGTGATCTCAGCGGAAGCCTTTGGGTACACCTGAACTCCCTGGGGGAGCCTTTACGCAACCCCACACTCAACAGGACTCTGCGTCTTCACTCTTTCCTAACAACCCTAAACATAACCCTAACCGCAACAAGAAGCTCAACCCGAGTTAGACCCGAAAAAACACGTACGGTGCCACTTTCTGCCATCAAAAAGTGCTCTCAGCGGAAGCCTTTGGGTACACCTGAACTCCCTGGGGGAGCCTTTACGCAACCCCACACTCAACAGGACTCTGCGTCTTCACTCTTTCCTAACAACCCTAAACATAACCCTAACCGCAACAAGAAGCTGAACCCGAGTTAGACCCGAAAAAACACGTACGGTGCCACTTTCTGCCATCAAAAAGTGCTCTCGGCGGAAGCCTTTGGGTACACCTGAACTCCCTGGGGGAGCCTTTACGCAACCCCACACTCAACAGGACTCTGCGTCTTCACTCTTTCCTAACAACCCTAAACATAACCCTAACCGCAACAAGAAGCTGAACCCGAGTTAGACCCGAAAAAACACGTACGGTGCCACTTTCTGCCATCAAAAAGTGCTCTCAGCGGAAGCCTTTGGGTACACCTGAACTCCCTGGGGGAGCCTTTACGCAACCCCACACTCAACAGGACTCTGCGTCTTCACTCTTTCCTAACAACCCTAAACATAACCCTAACCGCAACAAGAAGCTGAACCCGAGTTAGACCCGAAAAAACACGTACGGTGCCACTTTCTGCCATCAAAAAGTGCTCTCAGCGGAAGCCTTTGGGTACACCTGAACTCCCTGGGGGAGCCTTTACGCAACCCCACACTCAACAGGACTCTGCGTCTTCACTCTTTCCTAACAACCCTAAACATAACCCTAACCGCAACAAGAAGCTGAACCCGAGTTAGACCCGAAAAAACACGTACGGTGCCACTTTCTGCCATCAAAAAGTGCTCTCAGCGGAAGCCTTTGGGTACACCTGAACTCCCTGGGGGAGCCTTTACGCAACCCCACACTCAACAGGACTCTACGTCTTCACTCTTTCCTAACAACCCTAAACATAACCCTAACCGCAACAAGAAGCTGAACCCGAGTTAGACCCGAAAAAACACGTACGGTGCCACTTTCTGCCATCAAAAAGTGCTCTCAGCGGAAGCCTTTGGGTACACCTGAACTCCCTGGGGGAGCCTTTACGCAACCCCACACTCAACAGGACTCTGCGTCTTCACTCTTTCCTAACAACCCTAAACATAACCCTAACCGCAACAAGAAGCTGAACCCGAGTTAGACCCGAAAAAACACGTACGGTGCCACTTTCTGCCATCAAAAAGTGCTCTCAGCGGAAGCCTTTGGGTACACCTGAACTCCCTGGGGGAGCCTTTACGCAACCCCACACTCAACAGGACTCTGCGTCTTCACTCTTTCCTAACAACCCTAAACATAACCCTAACCGCAACAAGAAGCTCAACCCGAGTTAGACCCGAAAAAACACGTACGGTGCCACTTTCTGCCATCAAAAAGTGCTCTCAGCGGAAGCCTTTGGGTACACCTGAACTCCCTGGGGGAGCCTTTACGCAACCCCACACTCAACAGGACTCTGCGTCTTCACTCTTTCCTAACAACCCTAAACATAACCCTAACCGCAACAAGAAGCTCAACCCGAGTTAGACCCGAAAAAACACGTACGGTGCCACTTTCTGCCATCAAAAAGTGCTCTCAGCGGAAGCCTTTGGGTACACCTGAACTCCCTGGGGGAGCCTTTACGCAACCCCACACTCAACAGGACTCTGCGTCTTCACTCTTTCCTAACAACCCTAAACATAACCCTAACCGCAACAAGAAGCTGAACCCGAGTTAGACCCGAAAAAACACGTACGGTGCCACTTTCTGCCATCAAAAAGTGCTCTCAGCGGAAGCCTTTGGGTACACCTGAACTCCCTGGGGGAGCCTTTACGCAACCCCACACTCAACAGGACTCTGCGTCTTCACTCTTTCCTAACAACCCTAAACATAACCCTAACCGCAACAAGAAGCTGAACCCGAGTTAGACCCGAAAAAACACGTACGGTGCCACTTTCTGCCATCAAAAAGTGCTCTCAGCGGAAGCCTTTGGGTACACCTGAACTCCCTGGGGGAGCCTTTACGCAACCCCACACTCAACAGGACTCTGCGTCTTCACTCTTTCCTAACAACCCTAAACATAACCCTAACCGCAACAAGAAGCTGAACCCGAGTTAGACCCGAAAAAACACGTACGGTGCCACTTTCTGCCATCAAAAAGTGCTCTCAGCGGAAGCCTTTGGGAACACCTGAACTCCCTGGGGGAGCCTTTACGCAACCCCACACTCAACAGGACTCTGCGTCTTCACTCTTTCCTAACAACCCTAAACATAACCCTAACCGCAACAAGAAGCTGAACCCGAGTTAGACCCGAAAAAACACGTACGGTGCCACTTTCTGCCATCAAAAAGTGCTCTCGGCGGAAGCCTTTGGGTACACCTGAACTCCCTGGGGGAGCCTTTACGCAACCCCACACTCAACAGGACTCTGCGTCTTCACTCTTTCCTAACAACCCTAAACATAACCCTAACCGCAACAAGAAGCTCAACCCGAGTTAGACCCGAAAAAACACGTACGGTGCCACTTTCTGCCATCAAAAAGTGCTCTCAGCGGAAGCCTTTGGGTACACCTGAACTCCCTGGGGGAGCCTTTACGCAACCCCACACTCAACAGGACTCTGCGTCTTCACTCTTTCCTAACAACCCTAAACATAACCCTAACCGCAACAAGAAGCTCAACCCGAGTTAGACCCGAAAAAACACGTACGGTGCCACTTTCTGCCATCAAAAAGTGCTCTCAGCGGAAGCCTTTGGGTACACCTGAACTCCCTGGGGGAGCCTTTACGCAACCCCACACTCAACAGGACTCTGCGTCTTCACTCTTTCCTAACAACCCTAAACATAACCCTAACCGCAACAAGAAGCTCAACCCGAGTTAGACCCGAAAAAACACGTACGGTGCCACTTTCTGCCATCAAAAAGTGCTCTCAGCGGAAGCCTTTGGGTACACCTGAACTCCCTGGGGGAGCCTTTACGCAACCCCACACTCAACAGGACTCTGCGTCTTCACTCTTTCCTAACAACCATAAACATAACCCTAACCGCAACAAGAAGCTGAACCCGAGTTAGACCCGAAAAAACACGTACGGTGCCACTTTCTGCCATCAAAAAGTGCTCTCAGCGGAAGCCTTTGGGTACACCTGAACTCCCTGGGGGAGCCTTTACGCAACCCCACACTCAACAGGACTCTGAGTCTTCACTCTTTCCTAACAACCCTAAACATAACCCTAACCGCAACAAGAAGCTGAACCCGAGTTAGACCCGAAAAAACACGTACGGTGCCACTTTCTGCCATCAAAAAGTGCTCTCAGCGGAAGCCTTTGGGTACACCTGAACTCCCTGGGGGAGCCTTTACGCAACCCCACACTCAACAGGACTCTGCGTCTTCACTCTTTCCTAACAACCCTAAACATAACCCTAACCGCAACAAGAAGCTGAACCCGAGTTAGACCCGAAAAAACACGTACGGTGCCACTTTCTGCCATCAAAAAGTGCTCTCAGCGGAAGCCTTTGGGTACACCTGAACTCCCTGGGGGAGCCTTTACGCAACCCCACACTCAACAGGACTCTGCGTCTTCACTCTTTCCTAACAACCCTAAACATAACCCTAACCGCAACAAGAAGCTGAACCCGAGTTAGACCCGAAAAAACACGTACGGTGCCACTTTCTGCCATCAAAAAGTGCTCTCAGCGGAAGCCTTTGGGTACACCTGAACTCCCTGGGGGAGCCTTTACGCAACCCCACACTCAACAGGACTCTGCGTCTTCACTCTTTCCTAACAACCCTAAACATAACCCTAACCGCAACAAGAAGCTGAACCCGAGTTAGACCCGAAAAAACACGTACGGTGCCACTTTCTGCCATCAAAAAGTGCTCTCAGCGGAAGCCTTTGGGTACACCTGAACTCCCTGGGGGAGCCTTTACGCAACCCCACACTCAACAGGACTCTGCGTCTTCACTCTTTCCTAACAACCCTAAACATAACCCTAACCGCAACAAGAAGCTGAACCCGAGTTAGACCCGAAAAAACACGTACGGTGCCACTTTCTGCCATCAAAAAGTGCTCTCAGCGGAAGCCTTTGGGAACACCTGAACTCCCTGGGGGAGCCTTTACGCAACCCCACACTCAACAGGACTCTGCGTCTTCACTCTTTCCTAACAACCCTAAACATAACCCTAACCGCAACAAGAAGCTGAACCCGAGTTAGACCCGAAAAAACACGTACGGTGCCACTTTCTGCCATCAAAAAGTGCTCTCGGCGGAAGCCTTTGGGTACACCTGAACTCCCTGGGGGAGCCTTTACGCAACCCCACACTCAACAGGACTCTGCGTCTTCACTCTTTCCTAACAACCCTAAATATAACCCTAACCGCAACAAGAAGCTCAACCCGAGTTAGACCCGAAAAAACACGTACGGTGCCACTTTCTGCCATCAAAAAGTGCTCTCAGCGGAAGCCTTTGGGTACACCTGAACTCCCTGGGGGAGCCTTTACGCAACCCCACACTCAACAGGACTCTGCGTCTTCACTCTTTCCTAACAACCCTAAACATAACCCTAACCGCAACAAGAAGCTGAACCCGAGTTAGACCCGAAAAAACACGTACGGTGCCACTTTCTGCCATCAAAAAGTGCTCTCGGCGGAAGCCTTTGGGTACACCTGAACTCCCTGGGGGAGCCTTTACGCAACCCCACACTCAACAGGACTCTGCGTCTTCACTCTTTCCTAACAACCCTAAACATAAGCCTAACCGGAACAAGAAGCTGAACCCGAGTTAGACCCGAAAAAACACGTACGGTGCCACTTTCTGCCATCAAAAAGTGCTCTCAGCGGAAGCCTTTGGGTACACCTGAACTCCCTGGGGGAGCCTTTACGCAACCCCACACTCAACAGGACTCTGCGTCTTCACTCTTTCCTAACAACCCTAAACATAACCCTAACCGCAACAAGAAGCTGAACCCGAGTTAGACCCGAAAAAACACGTACGGTGCCACTTTCTGCCATCAAAAAGTGCTCTCAGCGGAAGCCTTTGGGTACACCTGAACTCCCTGGGGGAGCCTTTACGCAACCCCACACTCAACAGGACTCTGCGTCTTCACTCTTTCCTAACAACCCTAAACATAACCCTAACCGCAACAAGAAGCTCAACCCGAGTTAGACCCGAAAAAACACGTACGGTGCCACTTTCTGCCATCAAAAAGTGCTCTCAGCGGAAGCCTTTGGGTACACCTGAACTCCCTGGGGGAGCCTTTACGCAACCCCACACTCAACAGGACTCTGCGTCTTCACTCTTTCCTAACAACCCTAAACATAACCCTAACCGCAACAAGAAGCTCAACCCGAGTTAGACCCGAAAAAACACGTACGGTGCCACTTTCTGCCATCAAAAAGTGCTCTCAGCGGAAGCCTTTGGGTACACCTGAACTCCCTGGGGGAGCCTTTACGCAACCCCACACTCAACAGGACTCTGCGTCTTCACTCTTTCCTAACAACCCTAAACATAACCCTAACCGCAACAAGAAGCTCAACCCGAGTTAGACCCGAAAAAACACGTACGGTGCCACTTTCTGCCATCAAAAAGTGCTCTCAGCGGAAGCCTTTGGGTACACCTGAACTCCCTGGGGGAGCCTTTACGCAACCCCACACTCAACAGGACTCTGCGTCTTCACTCTTTCCTAACAACCCTAAACATAACCCTAACCGCAACAAGAAGCTGAACCCGAGTTAGACCCGAAAAAACACGTACGGTGCCACTTTCTGCCATCAAAAAGTGCTCTCAGCGGAAGCCTTTGGGTACACCTGAACTCCCTGGGGGAGCCTTTACGCAACCCCACACTCAACAGGACTCTGCGTCTTCACTCTTTCCTAACAACCCTAAACATAACCCTAACCGCAACAAGAAGCTCAACCCGAGTTAGACCCGAAAAAACACGTACGGTGCCACTTTCTGCCATCAAAAAGTGCTCTCAGCGGAAGCCTTTGGGTACACCTGAACTCCCTGGGGGAGCCTTTACGCAACCCCACACTCAACAGGACTCTGCGTCTTCACTCTTTCCTAACAACCCTAAACATAACCCTAACCGCAACAAGAAGCTGAACCCGAGTTAGACCCGAAAAAACACGTACGGTGCCACTTTCTGCCATCAAAAAGTGCTCTCAGCGGAAGCCTTTGGGTACACCTGAACTCCCTGGGGGAGCCTTTACGCAACCCCACACTCAACAGGACTCTGCGCCTTCACTCTTTCCTAACAACCCTAAACATAACCCTAACCGCAACAAGAAGCTGAACCCGAGTTAGACCCGAAAAAACACGTACAGTGCCACTTTCTGCCATCAAAAAATGCTCTCAGCGGAAGCCTTTGGGTACACCTGAACTCCCTGGGGGAGCCTTTACGCAACCCCACACTCAACAGGACTCTGCGTCTTCGCTCTTTCCTAACAACCCTAAACATAACCCTAACCGCAACAAGAAGCTGAACCCGAGTTAGACCCGAAAAAACACGTACGGTGCCACTTTCTGCCATCAAAAAGTGCTCTCAGCGGAAGCCTTTGGGTACACCTGAACTCCCTGGGGGAGCCTTTACGCAACCCCACACTCAACAGGACTCTGCGTCTTCACTCTTTCCTAACAACCCTAAACATAACCCTAACCGCAACAAGAAGCTGAACCCGAGTTAGACCCGAAAAAACACGTACGGTGCCACTTTCTGCCATCAAAAAGTGCTCTCAGCGGAAGCCTTTGGGTACACCTGAACTCCCTGGGGGAGCCTTTACGCAACCCCACACTCAACAGGACTCTGCGTCTTCACTCTTTCCTAACAACCCTAAACATAACCCTAACCGCAACAAGAAGCTGAACCCGAGTTAGACCCGAAAAAACACGTACGGTGCCACTTTCTGCCATCAAAAAGTGCTCTCAGCGGAAGCCTTTGGGTACACCTGAACTCCCTGGGGGAGCCTTTACGCAACCCCACACTCAACAGGACTCTGCGTCTTCGCTCTTTCCTAACAACCCTAAACATAACCCTAACCGCAACAAGAAGCTGAACCCGAGTTAGACCCGAAAAAACACGTACGGTGCCACTTTCTGCCATCAAAAAGTGCTCTCGGCGGAAGCCTTTGGGTACACCTGAACTCCCTGGGGGAGCCTTTACGCAACCCCACACTCAACAGGACTCTGCGTCTTCACTCTTTCCTAACAACCCTAAACATAACCCTAACCGCAACAAGAAGCTGAACCCGAGTTAGACCCGAAAAAACACGTACGGTGCCACTTTCTGCCATCAAAAAGTGCTCTCAGCGGAAGCCTTTGGGTACACCTGAACTCCCTGGGGGAGCCTTTACGCAACCCCACACTCAACAGGACTCTGCGTCTTCACTCTTTCCTAACAACCCTAAACATAACCCTAACCGCAACAAGAAGCTCAACCCGAGTTAGACCCGAAAAAACACGTACGGTGCCACTTTCTGCCATCAAAAAGTGCTCTCAGCGGAAGCCTTTGGGTACACCTGAACTCCCTGGGGGAGCCTTTACGCAACCCCACACTCAACAGGACTCTGCGTCTTCACTCTTTCCTAACAACCCTGAACATAACCCTAACCGCAACAAGAAGCTGAACCCGAGTTAGACCCGAAAAAACACGTACGGTGCCACTTTCTGCCATCAAAAAGTGCTCTCAGCGGAAGCCTTTGGGTACACCTGAACTCCCTGGGGGAGCCTTTACGCAACCCCACACTCAACAGGACTCTGCGTCTTCACTCTTTCCTAACAACCCTAAACATAACCCTAACCGCAACAAGAAGCTCAACCCGAGTTAGACCCGAAAAAACACGTACGGTGCCACTTTCTGCCATCAAAAAGTGCTCTCAGCGGAAGCCTTTGGGTACACCTGAACTCCCTGGGGGAGTCTTTACGCAACCCCACACTCAACAGGACTCTGCGTTTTCACTCTTTCCTAACAACCCTAAACATAAGCCTAACCGGAACAAGAAGCTGAACCCGAGTTAGACCCGAAAAAACACGTACGGTGCCACTTTCTGCCATCCAAAAGTGCTCTCAGCGGAAGCCTTTGGGTACACCTGAACTCCCTGGGGGAGCCTTTACGCAACCCCACACTCAACAGGACTCTGCGTCTTCACTCTTTCCTAACAACCCTAAACATAACCCTAACCGCAACAAGAAGCTGAACCCGAGTTAGACCCGAAAAAACACGTACGGTGCCACTTTCTGCCATCAAAAAGTGCTCTCAGCGGAAGCCTTTGGGTACACCTGAACTCCCTGGGGGAGCCTTTACGCAACCCCACACTCAACAGGACTCTGCGTCTTCACTCTTTCCTAACAACCCTAAACATAACCCTAACCGCAACAAGAAGCTCAACCCGAGTTAGACCCGAAAAAACACGTACGGTGCCACTTTCTGCCATCAAAAAGTGCTCTCAGCGGAAGCCTTTGGGTACACCTGAACTCCCTGGGGGAGCCTTTACGCAACCCCACACTCAACAGGACTCTGCGTCTTCACTCTTTCCTAACAACCCTAAACATTACCCTAACCGCAACAAGAAGCTCAACCCGAGTTAGACCCGAAAAAACACGTACGGTGCCACTTTCTGCCATCAAAAAGTGCTCTCAGCGGAAGCCTTTGGGTACACCTGAACTCCCTGGGGGAGCCTTTACGCAACCCCACACTCAACAGGACTCTGCGTCTTCACTCTTTCCTAACAACCCTAAACATAACCGTAACCGCAACAAGAAGCTCAACCCGAGTTAGACCCGAAAAAACACGTACGGTGCCACTTTCTGCCATCCAAAAGTGCTCTCAGCGGAAGCCTTTGGGTACACCTGAACTCCCTGGGGGAGCCTTTACGCAACCCCACACTCAACAGGACTCTGCGTCTTCACTCTTTCCTAACAACCCTAAACATAACCCTAACCGCAACAAGAAGCTCAACCCGAGTTAGACCCGAAAAAACACGTACGGTGCCACTTTCTGCCATCCAAAAGTGCTCTCAGCGGAAGCCTTTGGGTACACCTGAACTCCCTGGGGGAGCCTTTACGCAACCCCACACTCAACAGGACTCTGAGTCTTCACTCTTTCCTAACAACCCTAAACATAACCCTAACCGCAACAAGAAGCTGAACCCGAGTTAGACCCGATAAAACACGTACGGTGCCACTTTCTGCCATCAAAAAGTGATCTCAGCGGAAGCCTTTGGGTACACCTGAACTCCCTGGGGGAGCCTTTACGCAACCCCACACTCAACAGGACTCTGCGTCTTCACTCTTTCCTAACAACCCTAAACATAACCCTAACCGCAACAAGAAGCTCAACCCGAGTTAGACCCGAAAAAACACGTACGGTGCCACTTTCTGCCATCAAAAAGTGCTCTCAGCGGAAGCCTTTGGGTACACCTGAACTCCCTGGGGGAGCCTTTACGCAACCCCACACTCAACAGGACTCTGCGTCTTCACTCTTTCCTAACAACCCTAAACATAACCCTAACCGCAACAAGAAGCTGAACCCGAGTTAGACCCGAAAAAACACGTACGGTGCCACTTTCTGCCATCAAAAAGTGCTCTCGGCGGAAGCCTTTGGGTACACCTGAACTCCCTGGGGGAGCCTTTACGCAACCCCACACTCAACAGGACTCTGCGTCTTCACTCTTTCCTAACAACCCTAAACATAACCCTAACCGCAACAAGAAGCTGAACCCGAGTTAGACCCGAAAAAACACGTACGGTGCCACTTTCTGCCATCAAAAAGTGCTCTCAGCGGAAGCCTTTGGGTACACCTGAACTCCCTGGGGGAGCCTTTACGCAACCCCACACTCAACAGGACTCTGCGTCTTCGCTCTTTCCTAACAACCCTAAACATAACCCTAACCGCAACAAGAAGCTGAACCCGAGTTAGACCCGAAAAAACACGTACGGTGCCACTTTCTGCCATCCAAAAGTGCTCTCAGCGGAAGCCTTTGGGTACACCTGAACTCCCTGGGGGAGCCTTTACGCAACCCCACACTCAACAGGACTCTGCGTCTTCACTCTTTCCTAACAACCCTAAACATAACCCTAACCGCAACAAGAAGCTGAACCCGAGTTAGACCCGAAAAAACACGTACGGTGCCACTTTCTGCCATCAAAAAGTGCTCTCAGCGGAAGCCTTTGGGTACACCTGAACTCCCTGGGGGAGCCTTTACGCAACCCCACACTCAACAGGACTCTACGTCTTCACTCTTTCCTAACAACCCTAAACATAACCCTAACCGCAACAAGAAGCTGAACCCGAGTTAGACCCGAAAAAACACGTACGGTGCCACTTTCTGCCATCAAAAAGTGCTCTCAGCGGAAGCCTTTGGGTACACCTGAACTCCCTGGGGGAGCCTTTACGCAACCCCACACTCAACAGGACTCTGCGTCTTCACTCTTTCCTAACAACCCTAAACATAACCCTAACCGCAACAAGAAGCTGAACCCGAGTTAGACCCGAAAAAACACGTACGGTGCCACTTTCTGCCATCAAAAAGTGCTCTCAGCGGAAGCCTTTGGGTACACCTGAACTCCCTGGGGGAGCCTTTACGCAACCCCACACTCAACAGGACTCTGCGTCTTCACTCTTTCCTAACAACCCTAAACATAACCCTAACCGCAACAAGAAGCTCAACCCGAGTTAGACCCGAAAAAACACGTACGGTGCCACTTTCTGCCATCAAAAAGTGCTCTCAGCGGAAGCCTTTGGGTACACCTGAACTCCCTGGGGGAGCCTTTACGCAACCCCACACTCAACAGGACTCTGCGTCTTCACTCTTTCCTAACAACCCTAAACATAACCCTAACCGCAACAAGAAGCTCAACCCGAGTTAGACCCGAAAAAACACGTACGGTGCCACTTTCTGCCATCAAAAAGTGCTCTCAGCGGAAGCCTTTGGGTACACCTGAACTCCCTGGGGGAGCCTTTACGCAACCCCACACTCAACAGGACTCTGCGTCTTCACTCTTTCCTAACAACCATAAACATAACCCTAACCGCAACAAGAAGCTGAACCCGAGTTAGACCCGAAAAAACACGTACGGTGCCACTTTCTGCCATCAAAAAGTGCTCTCAGCGGAAGCCTTTGGGTACACCTGAACTCCCTGGGGGAGCCTTTACGCAACCCCACACTCAACAGGACTCTGAGTCTTCACTCTTTCCTAACAACCCTAAACATAACCCTAACCGCAACAAGAAGCTGAACCCGAGTTAGACCCGAAAAAACACGTACGGTGCCACTTTCTGCCATCAAAAAGTGCTCTCAGCGGAAGCCTTTGGGTACACCTGAACTCCCTGGGGGAGCCTTTACGCAACCCCACACTCAACAGGACTCTGCGTCTTCACTCTTTCCTAACAACCCTAAACATAACCCTAACCGCAACAAGAAGCTGAACCCGAGTTAGACCCGAAAAAACACGTACGGTGCCACTTTCTGCCATCAAAAAGTGCTCTCAGCGGAAGCCTTTGGGTACACCTGAACTCCCTGGGGGAGCCTTTACGCAACCCCACACTCAACAGGACTCTGCGTCTTCACTCTTTCCTAACAACCCTAAACATAACCCTAACCGCAACAAGAAGCTGAACCCGAGTTAGACCCGAAAAAACACGTACGGTGCCACTTTCTGCCATCAAAAAGTGCTCTCAGCGGAAGCCTTTGGGTACACCTGAACTCCCTGGGGGAGCCTTTACGCAACCCCACACTCAACAGGACTCTGCGTCTTCACTCTTTCCTAACAACCCTAAACATAACCCTAACCGCAACAAGAAGCTGAACCCGAGTTAGACCCGAAAAAACACGTACGGTGCCACTTTCTGCCATCAAAAAGTGCTCTCAGCGGAAGCCTTTGGGTACACCTGAACTCCCTGGGGGAGCCTTTACGCAACCCCACACTCAACAGGACTCTGCGTCTTCACTCTTTCCTAACAACCCTAAACATAACCCTAACCGCAACAAGAAGCTGAACCCGAGTTAGACCCGAAAAAACACGTACGGTGCCACTTTCTGCCATCAAAAAGTGCTCTCAGCGGAAGCCTTTGGGAACACCTGAACTCCCTGGGGGAGCCTTTACGCAACCCCACACTCAACAGGACTCTGCGTCTTCACTCTTTCCTAACAACCCTAAACATAACCCTAACCGCAACAAGAAGCTGAACCCGAGTTAGACCCGAAAAAACACGTACGGTGCCACTTTCTGCCATCAAAAAGTGCTCTCGGCGGAAGCCTTTGGGTACACCTGAACTCCCTGGGGGAGCCTTTACGCAACCCCACACTCAACAGGACTCTGCGTCTTCACTCTTTCCTAACAACCCTAAACATAACCCTAACCGCAACAAGAAGCTCAACCCGAGTTAGACCCGAAAAAACACGTACGGTGCCACTTTCTGCCATCAAAAAGTGCTCTCAGCGGAAGCCTTTGGGTACACCTGAACTCCCTGGGGGAGCCTTTACGCAACCCCACACTCAACAGGACTCTGCGTCTTCACTCTTTCCTAACAACCCTAAACATAACCCTAACCGCAACAAGAAGCTGAACCCGAGTTAGACCCGAAAAAACACGTACGGTGCCACTTTCTGCCATCAAAAAGTGCTCTCGGCGGAAGCCTTTGGGTACACCTGAACTCCCTGGGGGAGCCTTTACGCAACCCCACACTCAACAGGACTCTGCGTCTTCACTCTTTCCTAACAACCCTAAACATAACC
This sequence comes from Anser anser, assembly GCF_964211835.1. Taxonomy (NCBI): domain Eukaryota; kingdom Metazoa; phylum Chordata; class Aves; order Anseriformes; family Anatidae; genus Anser; species Anser anser. Next base: position 137,888 of record NW_028153859.1, on the reverse strand, counting down.
CTAACCGCAACAAGAAGCTGAACCCGAGTTAGACCCGAAAAAACACGTACGGTGCCACTTTCTGCCATCAAAAAGTGCTCTCAGCGGAAGCCTTTGGGTACACCTGAACTCCCTGGGGGAGCCTTTACGCAACCCCACACTCAACAGGACTCTGCGTCTTCACTCTTTCCTAACAACCCTAAACATAACCCTAACCGCAACAAGAAGCTGAACCCGAGTTAGACCCGAAAAAACACGTACGGTGCCACTTTCTGCCATCAAAAAGTGCTCTCAGCGGAAGCCTTTGGGTACACCTGAACTCCCTGGGGGAGCCTTTACGCAACCCCACACTCAACAGGACTCTGCGTCTTCACTCTTTCCTAACAACCCTAAACATAACCCTAACCGC
>NW_028153859.1:117500-122500 GCF_964211835.1 Anser anser | reverse complement strand
CCGAGTTAGACCCGAAAAAACACGTACGGTGCCACTTTCTGCCATCAAAAAGTGCTCTCAGTGGAAGCCTTTGGGTACACCTGAACTCCCTGGGGGAGCCTTTACGCAACCCCGCACTCAACAGGACTCTGCGTCTTCACTCTTTCCTAACAACCCTAAACATAACCCTAACCGCAACAAGAAGCTGAACCCGAGTTAGACCCGAAAAAACACGTACGGTGCCACTTTCTGCCATCAAAAAGTGCTCTCAGCGGAAGCCTTTGGGTACACCTGAACTCCCTGGGGGAGCCTTTACGCAACCCCACACTCAACAGGACTCTGCGTTTTCACTCTTTCCTAACAACCCTAAACATAAGCCTACACGGAACAAGAAGCTGAACCCGAGTTAGACCCGAAAAAACACGTACGGTGCCACTTTCTGCCATCAAAAAGTGCTCTCAGCGGAAGCCTTTGGGTACACCTGAACTCCCTGGGGGAGCCTTTACGCAACCCCACACTCAACAGGACTCTGCGTCTTCACTCTTTCCTAACAACCCTAAACATAACCCTAACCGCAACAAGAAGCTCAACCCGAGTTAGACCCGAAAAAACACGTACGGTGCCACTTTCTGCCATCAAAAAGTGCTCTCAGCGGAAGCCTTTGGGTACACCTGAACTCCCTGGGGGAGCCTTTACGCAACCCCACACTCAACAGGACTCTGCGTCTTCACTCTTTCCTAACAACCCTAAACATAACCCTAACCGCAACAAGAAGCTCAACCCGAGTTAGACCCGAAAAAACACGTACGGTGCCACTTTCTGCCATCAAAAAGTGCTCTCAGCGGAAGCCTTTGGGTACACCTGAACTCCCTGGGGGAGCCTTTACGCAACCGCACACTCAACAGGACTCTGCGTCTTCACTCTTTCCTAACAACCCTAAACATAACCCTAACCGCAACAAGAAGCTGAACCCGAGTTAGACCCGAAAAAACACGTACGGTGCCACTTTCTGCCATCAAAAAGTGCTCTCAGCGGAAGCCTTTGGGTACACCTGAACTCCCTGGGGGAGCCTTTACGCAACCCCACACTCAACAGGACTCTGCGTCTTCACTCTTTCCTAACAACCCTAAACATAACCCTAACCGCAACAAGAAGCTCAACCCGAGTTAGACCCGAAAAAACACGTACGGTGCCACTTTCTGCCATCCAAAAGTGCTCTCAGCGGAAGCCTTTGGGTACACCCGAACTCCCTGTGGGAGCCTTTACGCAACCCCACACTCAACAGGACTCTGAGTCTTCACTCTTTCCTAACAACCCTAAACATAACCCTAACCGCAACAAGAAGCTGAACCCGAGTTAGACCCGATAAAACACGTACGGTGCCACTTTCTGCCATCAAAAAGTGATCTCAGCGGAAGCCTTTGGGTACACCTGAACTCCCTGGGGGAGCCTTTACGCAACCCCACACTCAACAGGACTCTGCGTCTTCACTCTTTCCTAACAACCCTAAACATAACCCTAACCGCAACAAGAAGCTGAACCCGAGTTAGACCCGAAAAAACACGTACGGTGCCACTTTCTGCCATCAAAAAGTGCTCTCAGCGGAAGCCTTTGGGTACACCTGAACTCCCTGGGGGAGCCTTTACGCAACCCCACACTCAACAGGACTCTGCGTCTTCGCTCTTTCCTAACAACCCTAAACATAACCCTAACCGCAACAAGAAGCTGAACCCGAGTTAGACCCGAAAAAACACGTACGGTGCCACTTTCTGCCATCCAAAAGTGCTCTCAGCGGAAGCCTTTGGGTACACCTGAACTCCCTGGGGGAGCCTTTACGCAACCTCACACTCAACAGGACTCTGCGTCTTCACTCTTTCCTAACAACCCTAAACATAACCCTAACCGCAACAAGAAGCTGAACCCGAGTTAGACCCGAAAAAACACGTACGGTGCCACTTTCTGCCATCAAAAAGTGCTCTCAGCGGAAGCCTTTGGGTACACCTGAACTCCCTGGGGGAGCCTTTACGCAACCCCACACTCAACAGGACTCTGCGTCTTCACTCTTTCCTAACAACCCTAAACATAACCCTAACCGCAACAAGAAGCTCAACCCGAGTTAGACCCGAAAAAACACGTACGGTGCCACTTTCTGCCATCAAAAAGTGCTCTCAGCGGAAGCCTTTGGGTACACCCGAACTCCCTGTGGGAGCCTTTACGCAACCCCACACTCAACAGGACTCTGAGTCTTCACTCTTTCCTAACAACCCTAAACATAACCCTAACCGCAACAAGAAGCTGAACCCGAGTTAGACCCGATAAAACACGTACGGTGCCACTTTCTGCCATCAAAAAGTGCTCTCAGCGGAAGCCTTTGGGTACACCTGAACTCCCTGGGGGAGCCTTTACGCAACCCCACACTCAACAGGACTCTGCGTCTTCACTCTTTCCTAACAACCCTAAACATAACCCTAACCGCAACAAGAAGCTGAACCCGAGTTAGACCCGAAAAAACACGTACGGTGCCACTTTCTGCCATCAAAAAGTGCTCTCAGCGGAAGCCTTTGGGTACACCTGAACTCCCTGGGGGAGCCTTTACGCAACCCCACACTCAACAGGACTCTGCGTCTTCGCTCTTTCCTAACAACCCTAAACATAACCCTAACCGCAACAAGAAGCTGAACCCGAGTTAGACCCGAAAAAACACGTACGGTGCCACTTTCTGCCATCAAAAAGTGCTCTCAGCGGAAGCCTTTGGGTACACCTGAACTCCCTGGGGGAGCCTTTACGCAACCCCACACTCAACAGGACTCTGCGTCTTCGCTCTTTCCTAACAACCCTAAACATAACCCTAACCGCAACAAGAAGCTGAACCCGAGTTAGACCCGAAAAAACACGTACGGTGCCACTTTCTGCCATCAAAAAGTGCTCTCAGCGGAAGCCTTTGGGTACACCTGAACTCCCTGGGGGAGCCTTTACGCAACCCCACACTCAACAGGACTCTGCGTCTTCACTCTTTCCTAACAACCCTAAACATAACCCTAACCGCAACAAGAAGCTGAACCCGAGTTAGACCCGAAAAAACACGTACGGTGCCACTTTCTGCCATCAAAAAGTGCTCTCAGTGGAAGCCTTTGGGTACACCTGAACTCCCTGGGGGAGCCTTTACGCAACCCCGCACTCAACAGGACTCTGCGTCTTCACTCTTTCCTAACAACCCTAAACATAACCCTAACCGCAACAAGAAGCTGAACCCGAGTTAGACCCGAAAAAACACGTACGGTGCCACTTTCTGCCATCAAAAAGTGCTCTCAGCGGAAGCCTTTGGGTACACCTGAACTCCCTGGGGGAGCCTTTACGCAACCCCACACTCAACAGGACTCTGCGTCTTCACTCTTTCCTAACAACCCTAAACATAACCCTAACCGCAACAAGAAGCTGAACCCGAGTTAGACCCGAAAAAACACGTACGGTGCCACTTTCTGCCATCAAAAAGTGCTCTCAGCGGAAGCCTTTGGGTACACCTGAACTCCCTGGGGGAGCCTTTACGCAACCCCACACTCAACAGGACTCTGCGTCTTCGCTCTTTCCTAACAACCCTAAACATAACCCTAACCGCAACAAGAAGCTGAACCCGAGTTAGACCCGAAAAAACACGTACGGTGCCACTTTCTGCCATCAAAAAGTGCTCTCAGCGGAAGCCTTTGGGTACACCTGAACTCCCTGGGGGAGCCTTTACGCAACCCCACACTCAACAGGACTCTGCGTCTTCACTCTTTCCTAACAACCCTAAACATAACCCTAACCGCAACAAGAAGCTGAACCCGAGTTAGACCCGAAAAAACACGTACGGTGCCACTTTCTGCCATCAAAAAGTGCTCTCAGCGGAAGCCTTTGGGTACACCTGAACTCCCTGGGGGAGCCTTTACGCAACCCCACACTCAACAGGACTCTGCGTCTTCACTCTTTCCTAACAACCCTAAACATAACCCTAACCGCAACAAGAAGCTCAACCCGAGTTAGACCCGAAAAAACACGTACGGTGCCACTTTCTGCCATCAAAAAGTGCTCTCAGCGGAAGCCTTTGGGTACACCTGAACTCCCTGGGGGAGCCTTTACGCAACCCCACACTCAACAGGACTCTGCGTCTTCACTCTTTCCTAACAACCCTAAACATAACCCTAACCGCAACAAGAAGCTCAACCCGAGTTAGACCCGAAAAAACACGTACGGTGCCACTTTCTGCCATCAAAAAGTGCTCTCAGCGGAAGCCTTTGGGTACACCTGAACTCCCTGGGGGAGCCTTTACGCAACCCCACACTCAACAGGACTCTGCGTCTTCACTCTTTCCTAACAACCCTAAACATAACCCTAACCGCAACAAGAAGCTCAACCCGAGTTAGACCCGAAAAAACACGTACGGTGCCACTTTCTGCCATCAAAAAGTGCTCTCAGCGGAAGCCTTTGGGTACACCTGAACTCCCTGGGGGAGCCTTTACGCAACCCCACACTCAACAGGACTCTGCGTCTTCACTCTTTCCTAACAACCCTAAACATAACCCTAACCGCAACAAGAAGCTCAACCCGAGTTAGACCCGAAAAAACACGTACGGTGCCACTTTCTGCCATCAAAAAGTGCTCTCAGCGGAAGCCTTTGGGTACACCTGAACTCCCTGGGGGAGCCTTTACGCAACCCCACACTCAACAGGACTCTGCGTCTTCACTCTTTCCTAACAACCCTAAACATAACCCTAACCGCAACAAGAAGCTGAACCCGAGTTAGACCCGAAAAAACACGTACGGTGCCACTTTCTGCCATCAAAAAGTGCTCTCAGCGGAAGCCTTTGGGTACACCTGAACTCCCTGGGGGAGCCTTTACGCAACCCCACACTCAACAGGACTCTGCGTCTTCACTCTTTCCTAACAACCCTAAACATAACCCTAACCGCAACAAGAAGCTGAACCCGAGTTAGACCCGAAAAAACACGTACGGTGCCACTTTCTGCCATCAAAAAGTGCTCTCA
>NW_028153859.1:42500-112500 GCF_964211835.1 Anser anser | reverse complement strand
CCCTGGGGGAGCCTTTACGCAACCGCACACTCAACAGGACTCTGCGTCTTCACTCTTTCCTAACAACCCTAAACATAACCCTAACCGCAACAAGAAGCTGAACCCGAGTTAGACCCGAAAAAACACGTACGGTGCCACTTTCTGCCATCAAAAAGTGCTCTCAGCGGAAGCCTTTGGGTACACCTGAACTCCCTGGGGGAGCCTTTACGCAACCCCACACTCAACAGGACTCTGCGTCTTCACTCTTTCCTAACAACCCTAAACATAACCCTAACCGCAACAAGAAGCTCAACCCGAGTTAGACCCGAAAAAACACGTACGGTGCCACTTTCTGCCATCAAAAAGTGCTCTCAGCGGAAGCCTTTGGGTACACCCGAACTCCCTGTGGGAGCCTTTACGCAACCCCACACTCAACAGGACTCTGAGTCTTCACTCTTTCCTAACAACCCTAAACATAACCCTAACCGCAACAAGAAGCTGAACCCGAGTTAGACCCGATAAAACACGTACGGTGCCACTTTCTGCCATCAAAAAGTGATCTCAGCGGAAGCCTTTGGGTACACCTGAACTCCCTGGGGGAGCCTTTACGCAACCCCACACTCAACAGGACTCTGCGTCTTCACTCTTTCCTAACAACCCTAAACATAACCCTAACCGCAACAAGAAGCTGAACCCGAGTTAGACCCGAAAAAACACGTACGGTGCCACTTTCTGCCATCAAAAAGTGCTCTCAGCGGAAGCCTTTGGGTACACCTGAACTCCCTGGGGGAGCCTTTACGCAACCCCACACTCAACAGGACTCTGCGTCTTCGCTCTTTCCTAACAACCCTAAACATAACCCTAACCGCAACAAGAAGCTGAACCCGAGTTAGACCCGAAAAAACACGTACGGTGCCACTTTCTGCCATCAAAAAGTGCTCTCAGCGGAAGCCTTTGGGTACACCTGAACTCCCTGGGGGAGCCTTTACGCAACCCCACACTCAACAGGACTCTGCGTCTTCGCTCTTTCCTAACAACCCTAAACATAACCCTAACCGCAACAAGAAGCTGAACCCGAGTTAGACCCGAAAAAACACGTACGGTGCCACTTTCTGCCATCAAAAAGTGCTCTCAGCGGAAGCCTTTGGGTACACCTGAACTCCCTGGGGGAGCCTTTACGCAACCCCACACTCAACAGGACTCTGCGTCTTCACTCTTTCCTAACAACCCTAAACATAACCCTAACCGCAACAAGAAGCTGAACCCGAGTTAGACCCGAAAAAACACGTACGGTGCCACTTTCTGCCATCAAAAAGTGCTCTCAGTGGAAGCCTTTGGGTACACCTGAACTCCCTGGGGGAGCCTTTACGCAACCCCGCACTCAACAGGACTCTGCGTCTTCACTCTTTCCTAACAACCCTAAACATAACCCTAACCGCAACAAGAAGCTGAACCCGAGTTAGACCCGAAAAAACACGTACGGTGCCACTTTCTGCCATCAAAAAGTGCTCTCAGCGGAAGCCTTTGGGTACACCTGAACTCCCTGGGGGAGCCTTTATGCAACCCCACACTCAACAGGACTCTGCGTCTTCACTCTTTCCTAACAACCCTAAACATAACCCTAACCGCAACAAGAAGCTGAACCCGAGTTAGACCCGAAAAAACACGTACGGTGCCACTTTCTGCCATCAAAAAGTGCTCTCAGCGGAAGCCTTTGGGTACACCTGAACTCCCTGGGGGAGCCTTTACGCAACCCCACATTCAACAGGACTCTGCGTCTTCACTCTTTCCTAACAACCCTAAACATAACCCTAACCGCAACAAGAAGCTGAACCCGAGTTAGACCCGAAAAAACACGTACGGTGCCACTTTCTGCCATCAAAAAGTGCTCTCAGCGGAAGCCTTTGGGTACACCTGAACTCCCTGGGGGAGCCTTTACGCAACCCCACACTCAACAGGACTCTGCGTCTTCACTCTTTCCTAACAACCCTAAACATAACCCTAACCGCAACAAGAAGCTGAACCCGAGTTAGACCCGAAAAAACACGTACGGTGCCACTTTCTGCCATCAAAAAGTGCTCTCAGCGGAAGCCTTTGGCTACACCTGAACTCCCTGGGGGAGCCTTTACGCAACCCCACACTCAACAGGACTCTGCGTCTTCGCTCTTTCCTAACAACCCTAAACATAACCCTAACCGCAACAAGAAGCTGAACCCGAGTTAGACCCGAAAAAACACGTACGGTGCCACTTTCTGCCATCAAAAAGTGCTCTCAGCGGAAGCCTTTGGGTACACCTGAGCTCCCTGGGGGAGCCTTTACGCAACCCCACACTCAACAGGACTCTGCGTCTTCGCTCTTTCCTAACAACCCTAAACATAACCCTAACCGCAACAAGAAGCTGAACCCGAGTTAGACCCGAAAAAACACGTACGGTGCCACTTTCTGCCATCAAAAAGTGCTCTCAGCAGAAGCCTTTGGGTACACCTGAACTCCCTGGGGGAGCCTTTACGCAACCCCACACTCAACAGGACTCTGCGTCTTCACTCTTTCCTAACAACCCTAAACATAACCCTAACCGCAACAAGAAGCTGAACCCGAGTTAGACCCGAAAAAACACGTACGGTGCCACTTTCTGCCATCAAAAAGTGCTCTCAGCGGAAGCCTTTGGGTACACCTGAACTCCCTGGGGGAGCCTTTACGCAACCCCACACTCAACAGGACTCTGCGTCTTCACTCTTTCCTAACAACCCTAAACATAACCCTAACCGCAACAAGAAGCTGAACCCGAGTTAGACCCGAAAAAACACGTACGGTGCCACTTTCTGCCATCAAAAAGTGCTCTCAGCGGAAGCCTTTGGGTACACCTGAACTCCCTGGGGGAGCCTTTACGCAACCCCACACTCAACAGGACTCTGCGTCTTCACTCTTTCCTAACAACCCTAAACATAACCGTAACCGCAACAAGAAGCTGAACCCGAGTTAGACCCGAAAAAACACGTACGGTGCCACTTTCTGCCATCAAAAAGTGCTCTCAGCGGAAGCCTTTGGGTACACCTGAACTCCCTGGGGGAGCCTTTACGCAACCCCGCACTCAACAGGACTCTGCGTCTTCACTCTTTCCTAACAACCCTAAACATAACCCTAACCGCAACAAGAAGCTGAACCCGAGTTAGACCCGAAAAAACACGTACGGTGCCACTTTCTGCCATCAAAAAGTGCTCTCAGCGGAAGCCTTTGGGTACACGTGAACTCCCTGGGGGAGCCTTTACGCAACCCCACACTCAACAGGACTCTGCGTCTTCACTCTTTCCTAACAACCCTAAACATAACCCTAACCGCAACAAGAAGCTGAACCCGAGTTAGACCCGAAAAAACACGTACGGTGCCACTTTCTGCCATCAAAAAGTGCTCTCAGCGGAAGCCTTTGGGTACACCTGAACTCCCTGGGGGAGCCTTTACGCAACCCCACACTCAACAGGACTCTGCGTCTTCGCTCTTTCCTAACAACCCTAAACATAACCCTAACCGCAACAAGAAGCTGAACCCGAGTTAGACCCGAAAAAACACGTACGGTGCCACTTTCTGCCATCAAAAAGTGCTCTCAGCGGAAGCCTTTGGGTACACCTGAACTCCCTGGGGGAGCCTTTACGCAACCCCACACTCAACAGGACTCTGCGTCTTCACTCTTTCCTAACAACCCTAAACATAACCCTAACCGCAACAAGAAGCTGAACCCGAGTTAGACCCGAAAAAACACGTACGGTGCCACTTTCTGCCATCCAAAAGTGCTCTCAGCGGAAGCCTTTGGGTACACCTGAACTCCCTGGGGGAGCCTTTACGCAACCCCACACTCAACAGGACTCTGCGTCTTCGCTCTTTCCTAACAACCCTAAACATAACCCTAACCGCAACAAGAAGCTGAACCCGAGTTAGACCCGAAAAAACACGTACGGTGCCACTTTCTGCCATCAAAAAGTGCTCTCAGCGGAAGCCTTTGGGTACACCTGAGCTCCCTGGGGGAGCCTTTACGCAACCCCACACTCAACAGGACTCTGCGTCTTCGCTCTTTCCTAACAACCCTAAACATAACCCTAACCGCAACAAGAAGCTGAACCCGAGTTAGACCCGAAAAAACACGTACGGTGCCACTTTCTGCCATCAAAAAGTGCTCTCAGCGGAAGCCTTTGGGTACACCTGAACTCCCTGGGGGAGCCTTTACGCAACCCCACACTCAACAGGACTCTGCGTCTTCACTCTTTCCTAACAACCCTAAACATAACCCTAACCGCAACAAGAAGCTGAACCCGAGTTAGACCCGAAAAAACACGTACGGTGCCAGTTTCTGCCATCAAAAAGTGCTCTCAGCGGAAGCCTTTGGGTACACCTGAACTCCCTGGGGGAGCCTTTACGCAACCCCACACTCAACAGGACTCTGCGTCTTCACTCTTTCCTAACAACCCTAAACATAACCCTAACCGCAACAAGAAGCTGAACCCGAGTTAGACCCGAAAAAACACGTACGGTGCCACTTTCTGCCATCAAAAAGTGCTCTCAGCGGAAGCCTTTGGGTACACGTGAACTCCCTGGGGGAGCCTTTACGCAACCCCACACTCAACAGGACTCTGCGTCTTCACTCTTTCCTAACAACCCTAAACATAACCCTAACCGCAACAAGAAGCTGAACCCGAGTTAGACCCGAAAAAACACGTACGGTGCCACTTTCTGCCATCAAAAAGTGCTCTCAGCGGAAGCCTTTGGGTACACCTGAACTCCCTGGGGGAGCCTTTACGCAACCCCACACTCAACAGGACTCTGCGTCTTCACTCTTTCCTAACAACCCTAAACATAACCCTAACCGCAACAAGAAGCTGAACCCGAGTTAGACCCGAAAAAACACGTACGGTGCCACTTTCTGCCATCAAAAAGTGCTCTCAGCGGAAGCCTTTGGGTACACCTGAACTCCCTGGGGGAGCCTTTACGCAACCCCACACTCAACAGGACTCTGCGTCTTCACTCTTTCCTAACAACCCTAAACATAACCCTAACCGCAACAAGAAGCTGAACCCGAGTTAGACCCGAAAAAACACGTACGGTGCCACTTTCTGCCATCAAAAAGTGCTCTCAGCGGAAGCCTTTGGGTACACCTGAACTCCCTGGGGGAGCCTTTACGCAACCCCACACTCAACAGGACTCTGCGCCTTCACTCTTTCCTAACAACCCTAAACATAACCCTAACCGCAACAAGAAGCTGAACCCGAGTTAGACCCGAAAAAACACGTACGGTGCCACTTTCTGCCATCAAAAAGTGCTCTCAGCGGAAGCCTTTGGGTACACCTGAACTCCCTGGGGGAGCCTTTACGCAACCCCACACTCAACAGGACTCTGCGTCTTCGCTCTTTCCTAACAACCCTAAACATAACCCTAACCGCAACAAGAAGCTGAACCCGAGTTAGACCCGAAAAAACACGTACGGTGCCACTTTCTGCCATCCAAAAGTGCTCTCAGCGGAAGCCTTTGGGTACACCTGAACTCCCTGGGGGAGCCTTTACGCAACCCCACACTCAACAGGACTCTGCGTCTTCACTCTTTCCTAACAACCCTAAACATAACCCTAACCGCAACAAGAAGCTGAACCCGAGTTAGACCCGAAAAAACACGTACGGTGCCACTTTCTGCCATCAAAAAGTGCTCTGAGCGGAAGCCTTTGGGTACACCTGAACTCCCTGGGGGAGCCTTTACGCAACCCCACACTCAACAGGACTCTGCGTCTTCACTCTTTCCTAACAACCCTAAACATAACCCTAACCGCAACAAGAAGCTGAACCCGAGTTAGACCCGAAAAAACACGTACGGTGCCACTTTCTGCCATCAAAAAGTGCTCTCAGCGGAAGCCTTTGGGTACACCTGAACTCCCTGGGGGAGCCTTTACGCAACCCCACACTCAACAGGACTCTGCGTCTTCGCTCTTTCCTAACAACCCTAAACATAACCCTAACCGCAACAAGAAGCTGAACCCGAGTTAGACCCGAAAAAACACGTACGGTGCCACTTTCTGCCATCAAAAAGTGCTCTCAGCGGAAGCCTTTGGGTCCACCTGAACTCCCAGGGGTAGCCTTTACGCAACCCCACACTCAACAGGACTCTGCGTCTTCACTCTTTCCTAACAACCCTAAACATAACCCTAACTGCAACAAGAAGCTGAACCCGAGTTAGACCCGAAAAAACACGTACGGTGCCACTTTCTGCCATCAAAAAGTGCTCTCAGCGGAAGCCTTTGGGTACACCTGAACTCCCTGGGGGAGCCTTTACGCAACCCCACACTCAACAGGACTCTGCGTCTTCACTCTTTCCTAACAACCCTAAACATAACCCTAACCGCAACAAGAAGCTGAACCCGAGTTAGACCCGAAAAAACACGTACGGTGCCACTTTCTGCCATCAAAAAGTGCTCTCAGCGGAAGCCTTTGGGTACACCTGAACTCCCTGGGGGAGCCTTTACGCAACCCCACACTCAACAGGACTCTGCGTCTTCACTCTTTCCTAACAACCCTAAACATAACCCTAACCGCAACAAGAAGCTGAACCCGAGTTAGACCCGAAAAAACACGTACGGTGCCACTTTCTGCCATCAAAAAGTGCTCTCAGCGGAAGCCTTTGGGTACACCTGAACTCCCTGGGGGAGCCTTTACGCAACCCCACACTCAACAGGACTCTGCGTCTTCACTCTTTCCTAACAACCCTAAACATAACCCTAACCGCAACAAGAAGCTGAACCCGAGTTAGACCCGAAAAAACACGTACGGTGCCACTTTCTGCCATCCAAAAGTGCTCTCAGCGGAAGCCTTTGGGTACACCTGAACTCCCTGGGGGAGCCTTTACGCAACCCCACACTCAACAGGACTCTGCGTCTTCACTCTTTCCTAACAACCCTAAACATAACCCTAACCGCAACAAGAAGCTGAACCCGAGTTAGACCCGAAAAAACACGTACGGTGCCACTTTCTGCCATCAAAAAGTGCTCTCAGCGGAAGCCTTTGGGTACACCTGAACTCCCTGGGGGAGTCTTTACGCAACCCCACACTCAACAGGACTCTGCGTTTTCACTCTTTCCTAACAACCCTAAACATAAGCCTAACCGGAACAAGAAGCTGAACCCGAGTTAGACCCGAAAAAACACGTACGGTGCCACTTTCTGCCATCCAAAAGTGCTCTCAGCGGAAGCCTTTGGGTACACCTGAACTCCCTGGGGGAGCCTTTACGCAACCCCACACTCAACAGGACTCTGCGTCTTCACTCTTTCCTAACAACCCTAAACATAACCCTAACCGCAACAAGAAGCTGAACCCGAGTTAGACCCGAAAAAACACGTACGGTGCCACTTTCTGCCATCAAAAAGTGCTCTCAGCGGAAGCCTTTGGGTACACCTGAACTCCCTGGGGGAGCCTTTACGCAACCCCACACTCAACAGGACTCTGCGTCTTCACTCTTTCCTAACAACCCTAAACATAACCCTAACCGCAACAAGAAGCTGAACCCGAGTTAGACCCGAAAAAACACGTACGGTGCCACTTTCTGCCATCAAAAAGTGCTCTCAGCGGAAGCCTTTGGGTACACGTGAACTCCCTGGGGGAGCCTTTACGCAACCCCACACTCAACAGGACTCTGCGTCTTCACTCTTTCCTAACAACCCTAAACATAACCCTAACCGCAACAAGAAGCTGAACCCGAGTTAGACCCGAAAAAACACGTACGGTGCCACTTTCTGCCATCAAAAAGTGCTCTCAGCGGAAGCCTTTGGGTACACCTGAACTCCCTGGGGGAGCCTTTACGCAACCCCACACTCAACAGGACTCTGCGTCTTCACTCTTTCCTAACAACCCTAAACATAACCCTAACCGCAACAAGAAGCTGAACCCGAGTTAGACCCGAAAAAACACGTACGGTGCCACTTTCTGCCATCAAAAAGTGCTCTCAGCGGAAGCCTTTGGGTACACGTGAACTCCCTGGGGGAGCCTTTACGCAACCCCACACTCAACAGGACTCTGCGTCTTCACTCTTTCCTAACAACCCTAAACATAACCCTAACCGCAACAAGAAGCTGAACCCGAGTTAGACCCGAAAAAACACGTACGGTGCCACTTTCTGCCATCAAAAAGTGCTCTCAGCGGAAGCCTTTGGGTACACCTGAACTCCCTGGGGGAGCCTTTACGCAACCCCACACTCAACAGGACTCTGCGCCTTCACTCTTTCCTAACAACCCTAAACATAACCCTAACCGCAACAAGAAGCTGAACCCGAGTTAGACCCGAAAAAACACGTACGGTGCCACTTTCTGCCATCAAAAAGTGCTCTCAGCGGAAGCCTTTGGGTACACCTGAACTCCCTGGGGGAGCCTTTACGCAACCCCACACTCAACAGGACTCTGCGTCTTCGCTCTTTCCTAACAACCCTAAACATAACCCTAACCGCAACAAGAAGCTGAACCCGAGTTAGACCCGAAAAAACACGTACGGTGCCACTTTCTGCCATCAAAAAGTGCTCTCAGCGGAAGCCTTTGGGTACACCTGAACTCCCTGGGGGAGCCTTTACGCAACCCCACACTCAACAGGACTCTGCGTCTTCACTCTTTCCTAACAACCCTAAACATAACCCTAACCGCAACAAGAAGCTGAACCCGAGTTAGACCCGAAAAAACACGTACGGTGCCACTTTCTGCCATCAAAAAGTGCTCTCAGCGGAAGCCTTTGGGTACACCTGAACTCCCTGGGGGAGCCTTTACGCAACCCCACACTCAACAGGACTCTGCGTCTTCACTCTTTCCTAACAACCCTAAACATAACCCTAACCGCAACAAGAAGCTGAACCCGAGTTAGACCCGAAAAAACACGTACGGTGCCACTTTCTGCCATCAAAAAGTGCTCTCAGCGGAAGCCTTTGGGTACACCTGAACTCCCTGGGGGAGCCTTTACGCAACCCCACACTCAACAGGACTCTGCGTCTTCACTCTTTCCTAACAACCCTAAACATAACCCTAACCGCAACAAGAAGCTGAACCCGAGTTAGACCCGAAAAAACACGTACGGTGCCACTTTCTGCCATCAAAAAGTGCTCTCAGCGGAAGCCTTTGGGTACACCTGAACTCCCTGGGGGAGCCTTTACGCAACCCCACACTCAACAGGACTCTGCGTCTTCACTCTTTCCTAACAACCCTAAACATAACCCTAACCGCAACAAGAAGCTCAACCCGAGTTAGACCCGAAAAAACACGTACGGTGCCACTTTCTGCCATCAAAAAGTGCTCTCAGCGGAAGCCTTTGGGTACACCTGAACTCCCTGGGGGAGTCTTTACGCAACCCCACACTCAACAGGACTCTGCGTTTTCACTCTTTCCTAACAACCCTAAACATAAGCCTAACGGGAACAAGAAGCTGAACCCGAGTTAGACCCGAAAAAACACGTACGGTGCCACTTTCTGCCATCCAAAAGTGCTCTCAGCGGAAGCCTTTGGGTACACCTGAACTCCCTGGGGGAGCCTTTACGCAACCCCACACTCAACAGGACTCTGCGTCTTCACTCTTTCCTAACAACCCTAAACATAACCCTAACCGCAACAAGAAGCTGAACCCGAGTTAGACCCGAAAAAACACGTACGGTGCCACTTTCTGCCATCAAAAAGTGCTCTCAGCGGAAGCCTTTGGGTACACGTGAACTCCCTGGGGGAGCCTTTACGCAACCCCACACTCAACAGGACTCTGCGTCTTCACTCTTTCCTAACAACCCTAAACATAACCCTAACCGCAACAAGAAGCTCAACCCGAGTTAGACCCGAAAAAACACGTACGGTGCCACTTTCTGCCATCAAAAAGTGCTCTCAGCGGAAGCCTTTGGGTACACCTGAACTCCCTGGGGGAGCCTTTACGCAACCCCACACTCAACAGGACTCTGCGTCTTCACTCTTTCCTAACAACCCTAAACATTACCCTAACCGCAACAAGAAGCTCAACCCGAGTTAGACCCGAAAAAACACGTACGGTGCCACTTTCTGCCATCAAAAAGTGCTCTCAGCGGAAGCCTTTGGGTACACCTGAACTCCCTGGGGGAGCCTTTACGCAACCCCACACTCAACAGGACTCTGCGTCTTCACTCTTTCCTAACAACCCTAAACATAACCGTAACCGCAACAAGAAGCTCAACCCGAGTTAGACCCGAAAAAACACGTACGGTGCCACTTTCTGCCATCCAAAAGTGCTCTCAGCGGAAGCCTTTGGGTACACCTGAACTCCCTGGGGGAGCCTTTACGCAACCCCACACTCAACAGGACTCTGCGTCTTCACTCTTTCCTAACAACCCTAAACATAACCCTAACCGCAACAAGAAGCTCAACCCGAGTTAGACCCGAAAAAACACGTACGGTGCCACTTTCTGCCATCCAAAAGTGCTCTCAGCGGAAGCCTTTGGGTACACCTGAACTCCCTGGGGGAGCCTTTACGCAACCCCACACTCAACAGGACTCTGAGTCTTCACTCTTTCCTAACAACCCTAAACATAACCCTAACCGCAACAAGAAGCTGAACCCGAGTTAGACCCGATAAAACACGTACGGTGCCACTTTCTGCCATCAAAAAGTGATCTCAGCGGAAGCCTTTGGGTACACCTGAACTCCCTGGGGGAGCCTTTACGCAACCCCACACTCAACAGGACTCTGCGTCTTCACTCTTTCCTAACAACCCTAAACATAACCCTAACCGCAACAAGAAGCTGAACCCGAGTTAGACCCGAAAAAACACGTACGGTGCCACTTTCTGCCATCAAAAAGTGCTCTCAGCGGAAGCCTTTGGGTACACGTGAACTCCCTGGGGGAGCCTTTACGCAACCCCACACTCAACAGGACTCTGCGTCTTCACTCTTTCCTAACAACCCTAAACATAACCCTAACCGCAACAAGAAGCTGAACCCGAGTTAGACCCGAAAAAACACGTACGGTGCCACTTTCTGCCATCAAAAAGTGCTCTCAGCGGAAGCCTTTGGGTACACCTGAACTCCCTGGGGGAGCCTTTACGCAACCCCGCACTCAACAGGACTCTGCGTCTTCACTCTTTCCTAACAACCCTAAACATAACCCTAACCGCAACAAGAAGCTGAACCCGAGTTAGACCCGAAAAAACACGTACGGTGCCACTTTCTGCCATCAAAAAGTGCTCTCAGCGGAAGCCTTTGGGTACACCTGAACTCCCTGGGGGAGCCTTTACGCAACCCCACACTCAACAGGACTCTGCGTCTTCACTCTTTCCTAACAACCCTAAACATAACCCTAACCGCAACAAGAAGCTGAACCCGAGTTAGACCCGAAAAAACACGTACGGTGCCACTTTCTGCCATCAAAAAGTGCTCTCAGCGGAAGCCTTTGGGTACACCTGAACTCCCTGGGGGAGCCTTTACGCAACCCCACACTCAACAGGACTCTGCGTCTTCGCTCTTTCCTAACAACCCTAAACATAACCCTAACCGCAACAAGAAGCTGAACCCGAGTTAGACCCGAAAAAACACGTACGGTGCCACTTTCTGCCATCAAAAAGTGCTCTCAGCGGAAGCCTTTGGGTACACCTGAACTCCCTGGGGGAGCCTTTACGCAACCCCACACTCAACAGGACTCTGCGTCTTCGCTCTTTCCTAACAACCCTAAACATAACCCTAACCGCAACAAGAAGCTGAACCCGAGTTAGACCCGAAAAAACACGTACGGTGCCACTTTCTGCCATCCAAAAGTGCTCTCAGCGGAAGCCTTTGGGTACACCTGAACTCCCTGGGGGAGCCTTTACGCAACCCCACACTCAACAGGACTCTGCGTCTTCGCTCTTTCCTAACAACCCTAAACATAACCCTAACCGCAACAAGAAGCTGAACCCGAGTTAGACCCGAAAAAACACGTACGGTGCCACTTTCTGCCATCAAAAAGTGCTCTCAGCGGAAGCCTTTGGGTACACCTGAGCTCCCTGGGGGAGCCTTTACGCAACCCCACACTCAACAGGACTCTGCGTCTTCGCTCTTTCCTAACAACCCTAAACATAACCCTAACCGCAACAAGAAGCTGAACCCGAGTTAGACCCGAAAAAACACGTACGGTGCCACTTTCTGCCATCAAAAAGTGCTCTCAGCGGAAGCCTTTGGGTACACCTGAACTCCCTGGGGGAGCCTTTACGCAACCCCACACTCAACAGGACTCTGCGTCTTCACTCTTTCCTAACAACCCTAAACATAACCCTAACCGCAACAAGAAGCTCAACCCGAGTTAGACCCGAAAAAACACGTACGGTGCCACTTTCTGCCATCAAAAAGTGCTCTCAGCGGAAGCCTTTGGGTACACCTGAACTCCCTGGGGGAGCCTTTACGCAACCCCACACTCAACAGGACTCTGCGTCTTCACTCTTTCCTAACAACCCTAAACATAACCCTAACCGCAACAAGAAGCTGAACCCGAGTTAGACCCGAAAAAACACGTACGGTGCCACTTTCTGCCATCAAAAAGTGCTCTCAGCGGAAGCCTTTGGGTACACGTGAACTCCCTGGGGGAGCCTTTACGCAACCCCACACTCAACAGGACTCTGCGTCTTCACTCTTTCCTAACAACCCTAAACATAACCCTAACCGCAACAAGAAGCTGAACCCGAGTTAGACCCGAAAAAACACGTACGGTGCCACTTTCTGCCATCAAAAAGTGCTCTCAGCGGAAGCCTTTGGGTACACCTGAACTCCCTGGGGGAGCCTTTACGCAACCCCACACTCAACAGGACTCTGCGTCTTCACTCTTTCCTAACAACCCTAAACATAACCCTAACCGCAACAAGAAGCTGAACCCGAGTTAGACCCGAAAAAACACGTACGGTGCCACTTTCTGCCATCAAAAAGTGCTCTCAGCGGAAGCCTTTGGGTACACCTGAACTCCCTGGGGGAGCCTTTACGCAACCCCACACTCAACAGGACTCTGCGTCTTCACTCTTTCCTAACAACCCTAAACATAACCCTAACCGCAACAAGAAGCTGAACCCGAGTTAGACCCGAAAAAACACGTACGGTGCCACTTTCTGCCATCAAAAAGTGCTCTCAGCGGAAGCCTTTGGGTACACCTGAACTCCCTGGGGGAGCCTTTACGCAACCCCACACTCAACAGGACTCTGCGCCTTCACTCTTTCCTAACAACCCTAAACATAACCCTAACCGCAACAAGAAGCTGAACCCGAGTTAGACCCGAAAAAACACGTACGGTGCCACTTTCTGCCATCAAAAAGTGCTCTCAGCGGAAGCCTTTGGGTACACCTGAACTCCCTGGGGGAGCCTTTACGCAACCCCACACTCAACAGGACTCTGCGTCTTCGCTCTTTCCTAACAACCCTAAACATAACCCTAACCGCAACAAGAAGCTGAACCCGAGTTAGACCCGAAAAAACACGTACGGTGCCACTTTCTGCCATCCAAAAGTGCTCTCAGCGGAAGCCTTTGGGTACACCTGAACTCCCTGGGGGAGCCTTTACGCAACCCCACACTCAACAGGACTCTGCGTCTTCACTCTTTCCTAACAACCCTAAACATAACCCTAACCGCAACAAGAAGCTGAACCCGAGTTAGACCCGAAAAAACACGTACGGTGCCACTTTCTGCCATCAAAAAGTGCTCTGAGCGGAAGCCTTTGGGTACACCTGAACTCCCTGGGGGAGCCTTTACGCAACCCCACACTCAACAGGACTCTGCGTCTTCACTCTTTCCTAACAACCCTAAACATAACCCTAACCGCAACAAGAAGCTGAACCCGAGTTAGACCCGAAAAAACACGTACGGTGCCACTTTCTGCCATCAAAAAGTGCTCTCAGCGGAAGCCTTTGGGTACACCTGAACTCCCTGGGGGAGCCTTTACGCAACCCCACACTCAACAGGACTCTGCGTCTTCGCTCTTTCCTAACAACCCTAAACATAACCCTAACCGCAACAAGAAGCTGAACCCGAGTTAGACCCGAAAAAACACGTACGGTGCCACTTTCTGCCATCAAAAAGTGCTCTCAGCGGAAGCCTTTGGGTACACCTGAACTCCCAGGGGTAGCCTTTACGCAACCCCACACTCAACAGGACTCTGCGTCTTCACTCTTTCCTAACAACCCTAAACATAACCCTAACTGCAACAAGAAGCTGAACCCGAGTTAGACCCGAAAAAACACGTACGGTGCCACTTTCTGCCATCAAAAAGTGCTCTCAGCGGAAGCCTTTGGGTACACGTGAACTCCCTGGGGGAGCCTTTACGCAACCCCACACTCAACAGGACTCTGCGTCTTCACTCTTTCCTAACAACCCTAAACATAACCCTAACCGCAACAAGAAGCTGAACCCGAGTTAGACCCGAAAAAACACGTACGGTGCCACTTTCTGCCATCAAAAAGTGCTCTCAGCGGAAGCCTTTGGGTACACCTGAACTCCCTGGGGGAGCCTTTACGCAACCCCACACTCAACAGGACTCTGCGTCTTCACTCTTTCCTAACAACCCTGAACATAACCCTAACCGCAACAAGAAGCTGAACCCGAGTTAGACCCGAAAAAACACGTACGGTGCCACTTTCTGCCATCAAAAAGTGCTCTCAGCGGAAGCCTTTGGGTACACCTGAACTCCCTGGGGGAGCCTTTACGCAACCCCACACTCAACAGGACTCTGCGTCTTCACTCTTTCCTAACAACCCTAAACATAACCCTAACCGCAACAAGAAGCTGAACCTGAGTTAGACCCGAAAAAACACGTACGGTGCCACTTTCTGCCATCAAAAAGTGCTCTCAGCGGAAGCCTTTGGGTACACCTGAACTCCCTGGGGGAGCCTTTACGCAACCCCACACTCAACAGGACTCTGCGTCTTCACTCTTTCCTAACAACCCTAAACATAACCCTAACCGCAACAAGAAGCTGAACCCGAGTTAGACCCGAAAAAACACGTACGGTGCCACTTTCTGCCATCAAAAAGTGCTCTCAGCGGAAGCCTTTGGGTACACGTGAACTCCCTGGGGGAGCCTTTACGCAACCCCACACTCAACAGGACTCTGCGTCTTCACTCTTTCCTAACAACCCTAAACATAACCCTAACCGCAACAAGAAGCTGAACCCGAGTTAGACCCGAAAAAACACGTACGGTGCCACTTTCTGCCATCAAAAAGTGCTCTCAGCGGAAGCCTTTGGGTACACCTGAACTCCCTGGGGGAGCCTTTACGCAACCCCACACTCAACAGGACTCTGCGTCTTCACTCTTTCCTAACAACCCTAAACATAACCCTAACCGCAACAAGAAGCTGAACCCGAGTTAGACCCGAAAAAACACGTACGGTGCCACTTTCTGCCATCAAAAAGTGCTCTCAGCGGAAGCCTTTGGGTACACCTGAACTCCCTGGGGGAGCCTTTACGCAACCCCACACTCAACAGGACTCTGCGTCTTCACTCTTTCCTAACAACCCTAAACATAACCCTAACCGCAACAAGAAGCTGAACCCGAGTTAGACCCGAAAAAACACGTACGGTGCCACTTTCTGCCATCAAAAAGTGCTCTCAGCGGAAGCCTTTGGGTACACCTGAACTCCCTGGGGGAGCCTTTACGCAACCCCACACTCAACAGGACTCTGCGCCTTCACTCTTTCCTAACAACCCTAAACATAACCCTAACCGCAACAAGAAGCTGAACCCGAGTTAGACCCGAAAAAACACGTACGGTGCCACTTTCTGCCATCAAAAAGTGCTCTCAGCGGAAGCCTTTGGGTACACCTGAACTCCCTGGGGGAGCCTTTACGCAACCCCACACTCAACAGGACTCTGCGTCTTCGCTCTTTCCTAACAACCCTAAACATAACCCTAACCGCAACAAGAAGCTGAACCCGAGTTAGACCCGAAAAAACACGTACGGTGCCACTTTCTGCCATCAAAAAGTGCTCTCAGCGGAAGCCTTTGGGTACACCTGAACTCCCTGGGGGAGCCTTTACGCAACCCCACACTCAACAGGACTCTGCGTCTTCACTCTTTCCTAACAACCCTAAACATAACCCTAAGCGCAACAAGAAGCTGAACCCGAGTTAGACCCGAAAAAACACGTACGGTGCCACTTTCTGCCATCAAAAAGTGCTCTCAGCGGAAGCCTTTGGGTACACCTGAACTCCCTGGGGGAGCCTTTACGCAACCCCACACTCAACAGGACTCTGCGTCTTCACTCTTTCCTAACAACCCTAAACATAACCCTAACCGCAACAAGAAGCTGAACCCGAGTTAGACCCGAAAAAACACGTACGGTGCCACTTTCTGCCATCAAAAAGTGCTCTCAGCGGAAGCCTTTGGGTACACCTGAACTCCCTGGGGGAGCCTTTACGCAACCCCACACTCAACAGGACTCTGCGTCTTCACTCTTTCCTAACAACCCTAAACATAACCCTAACCGCAACAAGAAGCTGAACCCGAGTTAGACCCGAAAAAACACGTACGGTGCCACTTTCTGCCATCAAAAAGTGCTCTCAGCGGAAGCCTTTGGGTACACCTGAACTCCCTGGGGGAGCCTTTACGCAACCCCACACTCAACAGGACTCTGCGTCTTCACTCTTTCCTAACAACCCTAAACATAACCCTAACCGCAACAAGAAGCTGAACCCGAGTTAGACCCGAAAAAACACGTACGGTGCCACTTTCTGCCATCAAAAAGTGCTCTCAGCGGAAGCCTTTGGGTACACCTGAACTCCCTGGGGGAGTCTTTACGCAACCCCACACTCAACAGGACTCTGCGTTTTCACTCTTTCCTAACAACCCTAAACATAAGCCTAACCGGAACAAGAAGCTGAACCCGAGTTAGACCCGAAAAAACACGTACGGTGCCACTTTCTGCCATCCAAAAGTGCTCTCAGCGGAAGCCTTTGGGTACACCTGAACTCCCTGGGGGAGCCTTTACGCAACCCCACACTCAACAGGACTCTGCGTCTTCACTCTTTCCTAACAACCCTAAACATAACCCTAACCGCAACAAGAAGCTGAACCCGAGTTAGACCCGAAAAAACACGTACGGTGCCACTTTCTGCCATCAAAAAGTGCTCTCAGCGGAAGCCTTTGGGTACACCTGAACTCCCTGGGGGAGCCTTTACGCAACCCCACACTCAACAGGACTCTGCGTCTTCACTCTTTCCTAACAACCCTAAACATAACCCTAACCGCAACAAGAAGCTCAACCCGAGTTAGACCCGAAAAAACACGTACGGTGCCACTTTCTGCCATCAAAAAGTGCTCTCAGCGGAAGCCTTTGGGTACACCTGAACTCCCTGGGGGAGCCTTTACGCAACCCCACACTCAACAGGACTCTGCGTCTTCACTCTTTCCTAACAACCCTAAACATTACCCTAACCGCAACAAGAAGCTCAACCCGAGTTAGACCCGAAAAAACACGTACGGTGCCACTTTCTGCCATCAAAAAGTGCTCTCAGCGGAAGCCTTTGGGTACACCTGAACTCCCTGGGGGAGCCTTTACGCAACCCCACACTCAACAGGACTCTGCGTCTTCACTCTTTCCTAACAACCCTAAACATAACCGTAACCGCAACAAGAAGCTCAACCCGAGTTAGACCCGAAAAAACACGTACGGTGCCACTTTCTGCCATCCAAAAGTGCTCTCAGCGGAAGCCTTTGGGTACACCTGAACTCCCTGGGGGAGCCTTTACGCAACCCCACACTCAACAGGACTCTGCGTCTTCACTCTTTCCTAACAACCCTAAACATAACCCTAACCGCAACAAGAAGCTCAACCCGAGTTAGACCCGAAAAAACACGTACGGTGCCACTTTCTGCCATCCAAAAGTGCTCTCAGCGGAAGCCTTTGGGTACACCTGAACTCCCTGGGGGAGCCTTTACGCAACCCCACACTCAACAGGACTCTGAGTCTTCACTCTTTCCTAACAACCCTAAACATAACCCTAACCGCAACAAGAAGCTGAACCCGAGTTAGACCCGATAAAACACGTACGGTGCCACTTTCTGCCATCAAAAAGTGCTCTCAGCGGAAGCCTTTGGGTACACCTGAACTCCCTGGGGGAGCCTTTACGCAACCCCACACTCAACAGGACTCTGCGTCTTCACTCTTTCCTAACAACCCTAAACATAACCCTAACCGCAACAAGAAGCTGAACCCGAGTTAGACCCGAAAAAACACGTACGGTGCCACTTTCTGCCATCAAAAAGTGCTCTCAGCGGAAGCCTTTGGGTACACCTGAACTCCCTGGGGGAGCCTTTACGCAACCCCACACTCAACAGGACTCTGCGTCTTCACTCTTTCCTAACAACCCTAAACATAACCCTAACCGCAACAAGAAGCTGAACCCGAGTTAGACCCGAAAAAACACGTACGGTGCCACTTTCTGCCATCAAAAAGTGCTCTCGGCGGAAGCCTTTGGGTACACCTGAACTCCCTGGGGGAGCCTTTACGCAACCCCACACTCAACAGGACTCTGCGTCTTCACTCTTTCCTAACAACCCTAAACATAACCCTAACCGCAACAAGAAGCTGAACCCGAGTTAGACCCGAAAAAACACGTACGGTGCCACTTTCTGCCATCAAAAAGTGCTCTCAGCGGAAGCCTTTGGGTACACCTGAACTCCCTGGGGGAGCCTTTACGCAACCCCACACTCAACAGGACTCTGCGTCTTCGCTCTTTCCTAACAACCCTAAACATAACCCTAACCGCAACAAGAAGCTGAACCCGAGTTAGACCCGAAAAAACACGTACGGTGCCACTTTCTGCCATCAAAAAGTGCTCTCAGCGGAAGCCTTTGGGTACACCTGAACTCCCTGGGGGAGCCTTTACGCAACCCCACACTCAACAGGACTCTGCGTCTTCACTCTTTCCTAACAACCCTAAACATAACCCTAACCGCAACAAGAAGCTGAACCCGAGTTAGACCCGAAAAAACACGTACGGTGCCACTTTCTGCCATCAAAAAGTGCTCTCAGCGGAAGCCTTTGGGTACACCTGAACTCCCTGGGGGAGCCTTTACGCAACCCCACACTCAACAGGACTCTGCGTCTTCACTCTTTCCTAACAACCCTAAACATAACCCTAACCGCAACAAGAAGCTGAACCCGAGTTAGACCCGAAAAAACACGTACGGTGCCACTTTCTGCCATCAAAAAGTGCTCTCAGCGGAAGCCTTTGGGTACACCTGAACTCCCTGGGGGAGCCTTTACGCAACCCCACACTCAACAGGACTCTGCGTCTTCACTCTTTCCTAACAACCCTAAACATAACCCTAACCGCAACAAGAAGCTGAACCCGAGTTAGACCCGAAAAAACACGTACGGTGCCACTTTCTGCCATCAAAAAGTGCTCTCAGCGGAAGCCTTTGGGTACACCTGAACT
Source organism: Anser anser (assembly GCF_964211835.1). Taxonomy (NCBI): domain Eukaryota; kingdom Metazoa; phylum Chordata; class Aves; order Anseriformes; family Anatidae; genus Anser; species Anser anser. The sequence goes on along the minus strand of NW_028153859.1, from coordinate 93,120 downwards.
CCCTGGGGGAGCCTTTACGCAACCCCACACTCAACAGGACTCTGCGTCTTCACTCTTTCCTAACAACCCTAAACATAACCCTAACCGCAACAAGAAGCTCAACCCGAGTTAGACCCGAAAAACACGTACGGTGCCACTTTCTGCCATCAAAAAGTGCTCTCAGCGGAAGCCTTTGGGTACACCTGAACTCCCTGGGGGAGCCTTTACGCAACCCCACACTCAACAGGACTCTGCGTCTTCACTCTTTCCTAACAACCCTAAACATAACCCTAACCGCAACAAGAAGCTCAACCCGAGTTAGACCCGAAAAAACACGTACGGTGCCACTTTCTGCCATCAAAAAGTGCTCTCAGCGGAAGCCTTTGGGTACACCTGAACTCCCTGGGGGAGCCTTTACGCAACCCCACACTCAACAGGACTCTGCGTCTTCACTCTTTCCTAACAACCATAAACATAACCCTAACCGCAACAAGAAGCTGAACCCGAGTTAGACCCGAAAAAACACGTACGGTGCCACTTTCTGCCATCAAAAAGTGCTCTCAGCGGAAGCCTTTGGGTACACCTGAACTCCCTGGGGGAGCCTTTACGCAACCCCACACTCAACAGGACTCTGAGTCTTCACTCTTTCCTAACAACCCTAAACATAACCCTAACCGCAACAAGAAGCTGAACCCGAGTTAGACCCGAAAAAACACGTACGGTGCCACTTTCTGCCATCAAAAAGTGCTCTCAGCGGAAGCCTTTGGGTACACCTGAACTCCCTGGGGGAGCCTTTACGCAACCCCACACTCAACAGGACTCTGCGTCTTCACTCTTTCCTAACAACCCTAAACATAACCCTAACCGCAACAAGAAGCTGAACCCGAGTTAGACCCGAAAAAACACGTACGGTGCCACTTTCTGCCATCCAAAAGTGCTCTCAGCGGAAGCCTTTGGGTACACCTGAACTCCCTGGGGGAGCCTTTACGCAACCCCACACTCAACAGGACTCTGCGTCTTCACTCTTTCCTAACAACCCTAAACATAACCCTAACCGCAACAAGAAGCTGAACCCGAGTTAGACCCGAAAAAACACGTACGGTGCCACTTTCTGCCATCAAAAAGTGCTCTCAGCGGAAGCCTTTGGGTACACCTGAACTCCCTGGGGGAGCCTTTACGCAACCCCACACTCAACAGGACTCTGCGTCTTCACTCTTTCCTAACAACCCTAAACATAACCCTAACCGCAACAAGAAGCTGAACCCGAGTTAGACCCGAAAAAACACGTACGGTGCCACTTTCTGCCATCAAAAAGTGCTCTCAGCGGAAGCCTTTGGGTACACCTGAACTCCCTGGGGGAGCCTTTACGCAACCCCACACTCAACAGGACTCTGCGTCTTCACTCTTTCCTAACAACCCTAAACATAACCCTAACCGCAACAAGAAGCTGAACCCGAGTTAGACCCGAAAAAACACGTACGGTGCCACTTTCTGCCATCAAAAAGTGCTCTCAGCGGAAGCCTTTGGGAACACCTGAACTCCCTGGGGGAGCCTTTACGCAACCCCACACTCAACAGGACTCTGCGTCTTCACTCTTTCCTAACAACCCTAAACATAACCCTAACCGCAACAAGAAGCTGAACCCGAGTTAGACCCGAAAAAACACGTACGGTGCCACTTTCTGCCATCAAAAAGTGCTCTCGGCGGAAGCCTTTGGGTACACCTGAACTCCCTGGGGGAGCCTTTACGCAACCCCACACTCAACAGGACTCTGCGTCTTCACTCTTTCCTAACAACCCTAAACATAACCCTAACCGCAACAAGAAGCTCAACCCGAGTTAGACCCGAAAAAACACGTACGGTGCCACTTTCTGCCATCAAAAAGTGCTCTCAGCGGAAGCCTTTGGGTACACCTGAACTCCCTGGGGGAGCCTTTACGCAACCCCACACTCAACAGGACTCTGCGTCTTCACTCTTTCCTAACAACCCTAAACATAACCCTAACCGCAACAAGAAGCTGAACCCGAGTTAGACCCGAAAAAACACGTACGGTGCCACTTTCTGCCATCAAAAAGTGCTCTCGGCGGAAGCCTTTGGGTACACCTGAACTCCCTGGGGGAGCCTTTACGCAACCCCACACTCAACAGGACTCTGCGTCTTCACTCTTTCCTAACAACCCTAAACATAACCCTAACCGCAACAAGAAGCTGAACCCGAGTTAGACCCGAAAAAACACGTACGGTGCCACTTTCTGCCATCAAAAAGTGCTCTCAGCGGAAGCCTTTGGGTACACCTGAACTCCCTGGGGGAGCCTTTACGCAACCCCACACTCAACAGGACTCTGCGTCTTCACTCTTTCCTAACAACCCTAAACATAACCCTAACCGCAACAAGAAGCTGAACCCGAGTTAGACCCGAAAAAACACGTACGGTGCCACTTTCTGCCATCAAAAAGTGCTCTCAGCGGAAGCCTTTGGGTACACCTGAACTCCCTGGGGGAGCCTTTACGCAACCCCACACTCAACAGGACTCTGCGTCTTCACTCTTTCCTAACAACCCTAAACATAACCCTAACCGCAACAAGAAGCTCAACCCGAGTTAGACCCGAAAAAACACGTACGGTGCCACTTTCTGCCATCAAAAAGTGCTCTCAGCGGAAGCCTTTGGGTACACCTGAACTCCCTGGGGGAGCCTTTACGCAACCCCACACTCAACAGGACTCTGCGTCTTCACTCTTTCCTAACAACCCTAAACATAACCCTAACCGCAACAAGAAGCTCAACCCGAGTTAGACCCGAAAAAACACGTACGGTGCCACTTTCTGCCATCAAAAAGTGCTCTCAGCGGAAGCCTTTGGGTACACCTGAACTCCCTGGGGGAGCCTTTACGCAACCCCACACTCAACAGGACTCTGCGTCTTCACTCTTTCCTAACAACCCTAAACATAACCCTAACCGCAACAAGAAGCTGAACCCGAGTTAGACCCGAAAAAACACGTACGGTGCCACTTTCTGCCATCAAAAAGTGCTCTCAGCGGAAGCCTTTGGGTACACCTGAACTCCCTGGGGGAGCCTTTACGCAACCCCACACTCAACAGGACTCTGCGTCTTCACTCTTTCCTAACAACCCTAAACATAACCCTAACCGCAACAAGAAGCTGAACCCGAGTTAGACCCGAAAAAACACGTACGGTGCCACTTTCTGCCATCAAAAAGTGCTCTCAGCGGAAGCCTTTGGGTACACCTGAACTCCCTGGGGGAGCCTTTACGCAACCCCACACTCAACAGGACTCTGCGTCTTCACTCTTTCCTAACAACCCTAAACATAACCCTAACCGCAACAAGAAGCTCAACCCGAGTTAGACCCGAAAAAACACGTACGGTGCCACTTTCTGCCATCAAAAAGTGCTCTCAGCGGAAGCCTTTGGGAACACCTGAACTCCCTGGGGGAGCCTTTACGCAACCCCACACTCAACAGGACTCTGCGTCTTCACTCTTTCCTAACAACCCTAAACATAACCCTAACCGCAACAAGAAGCTGAACCCGAGTTAGACCCGAAAAAACACGTACGGTGCCACTTTCTGCCATCAAAAAGTGCTCTCGGCGGAAGCCTTTGGGTACACCTGAACTCCCTGGGGGAGCCTTTACGCAACCCCACACTCAACAGGACTCTGCGTCTTCACTCTTTCCTAACAACCCTAAACATAACCCTAACCGCAACAAGAAGCTGAACCCGAGTTAGACCCGAAAAAACACGTACGGTGCCACTTTCTGCCATCAAAAAGTGCTCTCGGCGGAAGCCTTTGGGTACACCTGAACTCCCTGGGGGAGCCTTTACGCAACCCCACACTCAACAGGACTCTGCGTCTTCACTCTTTCCTAACAACCCTAAACATAACCCTAACCGCAACAAGAAGCTGAACCCGAGTTAGACCCGAAAAAACACGTACGGTGCCACTTTCTGCCATCAAAAAGTGCTCTCAGCGGAAGCCTTTGGGTACACCTGAACTCCCTGGGGGAGCCTTTACGCAACCCCACACTCAACAGGACTCTGCGTCTTCACTCTTTCCTAACAACCCTAAACATAACCCTAACCGCAACAAGAAGCTGAACCCGAGTTAGACCCGAAAAAACACGTACGGTGCCACTTTCTGCCATCAAAAAGTGCTTTCAGCGGAAGCCTTTGGGTACACCTGAACTCCCTGGGGGAGCCTTTACGCAACCCCACACTCAACAGGACTCTGCGTCTTCACTCTTTCCTAACAACCCTAAACATAACCCTAACCGCAACAAGAAGCTCAACCCGAGTTAGACCCGAAAAAACACGTACGGTGCCACTTTCTGCCATCAAAAAGTGCTCTCAGCGGAAGCCTTTGGGTACACCTGAACTCCCTGGGGGAGCCTTTACGCAACCCCACACTCAACAGGACTCTGCGTCTTCACTCTTTCCTAACAACCCTAAACATAACCCTAACCGCAACAAGAAGCTCAACCCGAGTTAGACCCGAAAAAACACGTACGGTGCCACTTTCTGCCATCAAAAAGTGCTCTCAGCGGAAGCCTTTGGGTACACCTGAACTCCCTGGGGGAGCCTTTACGCAACCCCACACTCAACAGGACTCTGCGTCTTCACTCTTTCCTAACAACCCTAAACATAACCCTAACCGCAACAAGAAGCTCAACCCGAGTTAGACCCGAAAAAACACGTACGGTGCCACTTTCTGCCATCAAAAAGTGCTCTCAGCGGAAGCCTTTGGGTACACCTGAACTCCCTGGGGGAGCCTTTACGCAACCCCACACTCAACAGGACTCTGCGTCTTCACTCTTTCCTAACAACCCTAAACATAACCCTAACCGCAACAAGAAGCTCAACCCGAGTTAGACCCGAAAAAACACGTACGGTGCCACTTTCTGCCATCAAAAAGTGCTCTCAGCGGAAGCCTTTGGGTACACCTGAACTCCCTGGGGGAGCCTTTACGCAACCCCACACTCAACAGGACTCTGCGTCTTCACTCTTTCCTAACAACCCTAAACATAACCCTAACCGCAACAAGAAGCTGAACCCGAGTTAGACCCGAAAAAACACGTACGGTGCCACTTTCTGCCATCAAAAAGTGCTCTCAGCGGAAGCCTTTGGGTACACCTGAACTCCCTGGGGGAGCCTTTACGCAACCCCACACTCAACAGGACTCTGCGTCTTCACTCTTTCCTAACAACCCTAAACATAACCCTAACCGCAACAAGAAGCTGAACCCGAGTTAGACCCGAAAAAACACGTACGGTGCCACTTTCTGCCATCAAAAAGTGCTCTCAGCGGAAGCCTTTGTGTACACCTGAACTCCCTGGGGGAGCCTTTACGCAACCCCACACTCAACAGGACTCTGCGTCTTCACTCTTTCCTAACAACCCTAAACATAACCCTAACCGCAACAAGAAGCTGAACCCGAGTTAGACCCGAAAAAACACGTACGGTGCCACTTTCTGCCATCAAAAAGTGCTCTCAGCGGAAGCCTTTGGGTACACCTGAACTCCCTGGGGGAGCCTTTACGCAACCCCACACTCAACAGGACTCTGCGTCTTCACTCTTTCCTAACAACCCTAAACATAACCCTAACCGCAACAAGAAGCTCAACCCGAGTTAGACCCGAAAAAACACGTACGGTGCCACTTTCTGCCATCAAAAAGTGCTCTCAGCGGAAGCCTTTGGGTACACCTGAACTCCCTGGGGGAGCCTTTACGCAACCCCACACTCAACAGGACTCTGCGTCTTCACTCTTTCCTAACAACCCTAAACATAACCCTAACCGCAACAAGAAGCTCAACCCGAGTTAGACCCGAAAAAACACGTACGGTGCCACTTTCTGCCATCAAAAAGTGCTCTCAGCGGAAGCCTTTGGGTACACCTGAACTCCCTGGGGGAGCCTTTACGCAACCCCACACTCAACAGGACTCTGCGTCTTCACTCTTTCCTAACAACCCTAAACATAACCCTAACCGCAACAAGAAGCTCAACCCGAGTTAGACCCGAAAAAACACGTACGGTGCCACTTTCTGCCATCAAAAAGTGCTCTCAGCGGAAGCCTTTGGGTACACCTGAACTCCCTGGGGGAGCCTTTACGCAACCCCACACTCAACAGGACTCTGCGTCTTCACTCTTTCCTAACAACCCTAAACATAACCCTAACCGCAACAAGAAGCTGAACCCGAGTTAGACCCGAAAAAACACGTACGGTGCCACTTTCTGCCATCAAAAAGTGCTCTCAGTGGAAGCCTTTGGGTACACCTGAACTCCCTGGGGGAGCCTTTACGCAACCCCACACTCAACAGGACTCTGCGTCTTCGCTCTTTCCTAACAACCCTAAACATAACCCTAACCGCAACAAGAAGCTGAACCCGAGTTAGACCCGAAAAAACACGTACGGTGCCACTTTCTGCCATCAAAAAGTGCTCTCAGCGGAAGCCTTTGGGTACACCTGAACTCCCTGGGGGAGCCTTTACGCAACCCCACACTCAACAGGACTCTGCGTCTTCACTCTTTCCTAACAACCCTGAACATAACCCTAACCGCAACAAGAAGCTGAACCCGAGTTAGACCCGAAAAAACACGTACGGTGCCACTTTCTGCCATCAAAAAGTGCTCTCAGCGGAAGCCTTTGGGTACACCTGAACTCCCTGGGGGAGCCTTTACGCAACCCCACACTCAACAGGACTCTGCGTCTTCACTCTTTCCTAACAACCCTAAACATAACCCTAACCGCAACAAGAAGCTCAACCCGAGTTAGACCCGAAAAAACACGTACGGTGCCACTTTCTGCCATCCAAAAGTGCTCTCAGCGGAAGCCTTTGGGTACACCTGAACTCCCTGGGGGAGCCTTTACGCAACCCCACACTCAACAGGACTCTGCGTCTTCACTCTTTCCTAACAACCCTGAACATAACCCTAACCGCAACAAGAAGCTGAACCCGAGTTAGACCCGAAAAAACACGTACGGTGCCACTTTCTGCCATCCAAAAGTGCTCTCAGCGGAAGCCTTTGGGTACACCTGAACTCCCTGGGGGAGCCTTTACGCAACCCCACACTCAACAGGACTCTGCGTCTTCACTCTTTCCTAACAACCCTGAACATAACCCTAACCGCAACAAGAAGCTCAACCCGAGTTAGACCCGAAAAAACACGTACGGTGCCACTTTCTGCCATCAAAAAGTGCTCTCAGCGGAAGCCTTTGGGTACACCTGAACTCCCTGGGGGAGTCTTTACGCAACCCCACACTCAACAGGACTCTGCGTTTTCACTCTTTCCTAACAACCCTAAACATAAGTCTAACCGGAACAAGAAGCTGAACCCGAGTTAGACCCGAAAAAACACGTACGGTGCCACTTTCTGCCATCCAAAAGTGCTCTCAGCGGAAGCCTTTGGGTACACCTGAACTCCCTGGGGGAGCCTTTACGCAACCCCACACTCAACAGGACTCTGCGTCTTCACTCTTTCCTAACAACCCTAAACACAACCCTAACCGCAACAAGAAGCTGAACCCGAGTTAGACCCGAAAAAACACGTACGGTGCCACTTTCTGCCATCAAAAAGTGCTCTCAGCGGAAGCCTTTGGGTACACCTGAACTCCCTGGGGGAGCCTTTACGCAACCCCACACTCAACAGGACTCTGCGTCTTCACTCTTTCCTAACAACCCTAAATATAACCCTAACCGCAACAAGAAGCTCAACCCGAGTTAGACCCGAAAAAACACGTACGGTGCCACTTTCTGCCATCAAAAAGTGCTCTCAGCGGAAGCCTTTGGGTACACCTGAACTCCCTGGGGGAGCCTTTACGCAACCCCACACTCAACAGGACTCTGCGTCTTCACTCTTTCCTAACAACCCTAAACATAACCCTAACCGCAACAAGAAGCTCAACCCGAGTTAGACCCGAAAAAACACGTACGGTGCCACTTTCTGCCATCAAAAAGTGCTCTCAGCGGAAGCCTTTGGGTACACCTGAACTCCCTGGGGGAGCCTTTACGCAACCCCACACTCAACAGGACTCTGCGTCTTCACTCTTTCCTAACAACCCTAAACATAACCCTAACCGCAACAAGAAGCTGAACCCGAGTTAGACCCGAAAAAACACGTACGGTGCCACTTTCTGCCATCAAAAAGTGCTCTCAGCGGAAGCCTTTGGGTACACTTGAACTCCCTGGGGGAGCCTTTACGCAACCCCACACTCAACAGGACTCTGCGTCTTCACTCTTTCCTAACAACCCTAAACATAAGCCTAACCGCAACAAGAAGCTGAACCCGAGTTAGACCCGAAAAAACACGTACGGTGCCACTTTCTGCCATCAAAAAGTGCTCTCAGCGGAAGCCTTTGGGAACACCTGAACTCCCTGGGGGAGCCTTTACGCAACCCCACACTCAACAGGACTCTGCGTCTTCACTCTTTCCTAACAACCCTAAACATAACCCTAACCGCAACAAGAAGCTCAACCCGAGTTAGACCCGAAAAAACACGTACGGTGCCACTTTCTGCCATCAAAAAGTGCTCTCAGCGGAAGCCTTTGGGTACACCTGAACTCCCTGGGGGAGCCTTTACGCAACCCCACACTCAACAGGATTCTGCGTCTTCACTCTTTCCTAACAACCCTAAACATAACCCTAACCGCAACAAGAAGCTAAACCCGAGTTAGACCCGAAAAAACACGTACGGTGCCACTTTCTGCCATCAAAAAGTGCTCTCAGCGGAAGCCTTTGGGAACACCTGAACTCCCTGGGGGAGCCTTTACGCAACCCCACACTCAACAGGACTCTGCGTCTTCACTCTTTCCTAACAACCCTAAACATAAGCCTAACCGGAACAAGAAGCTGAACCCGAGTTAGACCCGAAAAAACACGTACGGTGCCACTTTCTGCCATCAAAAAGTGCTCTCAGCGGAAGCCTTTGGGTACACCTGAACTCCCTGGGGGAGCCTTTACGCAACCCCACACTCAACAGGACTCTGCGTCTTCACTCTTTCCTAACAACCCTAAACATAACCCTAACCGCAACAAGAAGCTGAACCCGAGTTAGACCCGAAAAAACACGTACGGTGCCACTTTCTGCCATCAAAAAGTGCTCTCAGCGGAAGCCTTTGGGTACACCTGAACTCCCTGGGGGAGCCTTTACGCAACCCCACACTCAACAGGACTCTGCGTCTTCACTCTTTCCTAACAACCCTAAACATAACCCTAACCGCAACAAGAAGCTGAACCCGAGTTAGACCCGAAAAAACACGTACGGTGCCACTTTCTGCCATCAAAAAGTGCTCTCAGCGGATGCCTTTGGGTACACCTGAACTCCCTGGGGGAGCCTTTACGCAACCCCACACTCAACAGGACTCTGCGTCTTCACTCTTTCCTAACAACCCTAAACATAACCCTAACCGCAACAAGAAGCTGAACCCGAGTTAGACCCAAAAAAACACGTACGGTGCCACTTTCTGCCATCAAAAAGTGCTCTCAGCGGAAGCCTTTGGGTACACCTGAACTCCCTGGGGGAGCCTTTACGCAACCCCACACTCAACAGGACTCTGCGTCTTCACTCTTTCCTAACAACCCTAAACATAACCCTAACCGCAACAAGAAGCTGAACCCGAGTTAGACCCGAAAAAACACGTACGGTGCCACTTTCTGCCATCAAAAAGTGCTCTCAGCGGAAGCCTTTGGGTACACCTGAACTCCCTGGGGGAGCCTTTACGCAACCCCACACTCAACAGGACTCTGCGTCTTCACTCTTTCCTAACAACCCTAAACATAACCCTAACCGCAACAAGAAGCTGAACCCGAGTTAGACCCGAAAAAACACGTACGGTGCCACTTTCTGCCATCAAAAAGTGCTCTCAGCGGAAGCCTTTGGGTACACCTGAACTCCCTGGGGGAGCCTTTACGCAACCCCGCACTCAACAGGATTCTGCGTCTTCACTCTTTCCTAACAACCCTAAACATAACCCTAACCGCAACAAGAAGCTCAACCCGAGTTAGACCCGAAAAAACACGTACGGTGCCACTTTCTGCCATCAAAAAGTGCTCTCAGCGGAAGCCTTTGGGTACACCTGAACTCCCTGGGGGAGCCTTTACGCAACCCCACACTCAACAGGACTCTGCGTCTTCACTCTTTCCTAACAACCCTAAACATAACCCTAACCGCAACAAGAAGCTGAACCCGAGTTAGACCCGAAAAAACACGTACGGTGCCACTTTCTGCCATCAAAAAGTGCTCTCAGCGGAAGCCTTTGGGTACACCTGAACTCCCTGGGGGAGCCTTTACGCAACCCCACACTCAACAGGACTCTGCGTCTTCACTCTTTCCTAACAACCCTAAACATAACCCTAACCGCAACAAGAAGCTGAACCCGAGTTAGACCCGAAAAAACACGTACGGTGCCACTTTCTGCCATCAAAAAGTGCTCTCAGCGGAAGCCTTTGGGTACACCTGAACTCCCTGGGGGAGCCTTTACACAACCCCACACTCAACAGGACTCTGCGTCTTCACTCTTTCCTAACAACCCTAAACATAACCCTAACCGCAACAAGAAGCTGAACCCGAGTTAGACCCGAAAAAACACGTACGGTGCCACTTTCTGCCATCCAAAAGTGCTCTCAGCGGAAGCCTTTGGGTACACCTGAACTCCCTGGGGGAGCCTTTACGCAACCCCACACTCAACAGGACTCTGCGTCTTCACTCTTTCCTAACAACCCTAAACATAACCCTAACCGCAACAAGAAGCTCAACCCGAGTTAGACCCGAAAAAACACGTACGGTGCCACTTTCTGCCATCAAAAAGTGCTCTCAGCGGAAGCCTTTGGGTACACCTGAACTCCCTGGGGGAGCCTTTACGCAACCCCACACTCAACAGGACTCTGCGTCTTCACTCTTTCCTAACAACCCTAAACATAACCCTAACCGCAACAAGAAGCTGAACCCGAGTTAGACCCGAAAAAACACGTACGGTGCCACTTTCTGCCATCAAAAAGTGCTCTCAGCGGAAGCCTTTGGGTACACCTGAACTCCCTGGGGGAGCCTTTACGCAACCCCACACTCAACAGGACTCTGCGTCTTCACTCTTTCCTAACAACCCTAAACATAACCCTAACCGCAACAAGAAGCTGAACCCGAGTTAGACCCGAAAAAACACGTACGGTGCCACTTTCTGCCATCAAAAAGTGCTCTCAGCGGATGCCTTTGGGTACACCTGAACTCCCTGGGGGAGCCTTTACGCAACCCCACACTCAACAGGACTCTGCGTCTTCACTCTTTCCTAACAACCCTAAACATAACCCTAACCGCAACAAGAAGCTGAACCCGAGTTAGACCCAAAAAAACACGTACGGTGCCACTTTCTGCCATCAAAAAGTGCTCTCAGCGGAAGCCTTTGGGTACACCTGAACTCCCTGGGGGAGCCTTTACGCAACCCCACACTCAACAGGACTCTGCGTCTTCACTCTTTCCTAACAACCCTAAACATAACCCTAACCGCAACAAGAAGCTGAACCCGAGTTAGACCCGAAAAAACACGTACGGTGCCACTTTCTGCCATCAAAAAGTGCTCTCAGCGGAAGCCTTTGGGTACACCTGAACTCCCTGGGGGAGCCTTTACGCAACCCCACACTCAACAGGACTCTGAGTCTTCACTCTTTCCTAACAACCCTAAACATATCCCTAACCGCAACAAGAAGCTGAACCCGAGTTAGACCCGAAAAAACACGTACGGTGCCACTTTCTGCCATCAAAAAGTGCTCTCAGCGGAAGCCTTTGGGTACACCTGAACTCCCTGGGGGAGCCTTTACGCAACCCCGCACTCAACAGGATTCTGCGTCTTCACTCTTTCCTAACAACTCTAAACATAACCCTAACCGCAACAAGAAGCTGAACCCGAGTTAGACCCGAAAAAACACGTACGGTGCCACTTTCTGCCATCAAAAAGTGCTCTCAGCGGAAGCCTTTGGGTACACCTGAACTCCCTGGGGGAGCCTTTACGCAACCCCACACTCAACAGGACTCTGCGTCTTCACTCTTTCCTAACAACCCTAAACATAACCCTAACCGCAACAAGAAGCTGAACCCGAGTTAGACCCGAAAAAACACGTACGGTGCCACTTTCTGCCATCAAAAAGTGCTCTCAGCGGAAGCCTTTGGGTACACGTGAACTCCCTGGGGGAGCCTTTACGCAACCCCACACTCAACAGGACTCTGCGTCTTCACTCTTTCCTAACAACCCTAAACATAACCCTAACCGCAACAAGAAGCTGAACCCGAGTTAGACCCGAAAAAACACGTACGGTGCCACTTTCTGCCATCAAAAAGTGCTCTCAGCGGAAGCCTTTGGGTACACCTGAACTCCCTGGGGGAGCCTTTACACAACCCCACACTCAACAGGACTCTGCGTCTTCACTCTTTCCTAACAACCCTAAACATAACCCTAACCGGAACAAGAAGCTCAACCCGAGTTAGACCCGAAAAAACACGTACGGTGCCACTTTCTGCCATCAAAAAGTGCTCTCAGCGGAAGCCTTTGGGTACACCTGAACTCCCTGGGGGAGCCTTTACGCAACCCCACACTCAACAGGACTCTGCGTCTTCACTCTTTCCTAACAACCCTAAACATAACCCTAACCGCAACAAGAAGCTGAACCCGAGTTAGACCCGAAAAAACACGTACGGTGCCACTTTCTGCCATCAAAAAGTGCTCTCAGCGGAAGCCTTTGGGTACACCTGAACTCCCTGGGGGAGCCTTTACGCAACCCCACACTCAACAGGACTCTGCGTCTTCACTCTTTCCTAACAACCCTAAACATAAGCCTAACTGCAACAAGAAGCTGAACCCGAGTTAGACCCGAAAAAACACGTACGGTGCCACTTTCTGCCATCAAAAAGTGCTCTCAGCGGAAGCCTTTGGGTACACGTGAACTCCCTGGGGGAGCCTTTACGCAACCCCACACTCAACAGGACTCTGCGTCTTCACTCTTTCCTAACAACCCTAAACATAACCCTAACCGCAACAAGAAGCTGAACCCGAGTTAGACCCGAAAAAACACGTACGGTGCCACTTTCTGCCATCAAAAAGTGCTCTCAGCGGAAGCCTTTGGGTACACCTGAACTCCCTGGGGGAGCCTTTACGCAACCCCACACTCAACAGGACTCTGCGTCTTCACTCTTTCCTAACAACCCTAAACATAACCCTAACCGCAACAAGAAGCTGAACCCGAGTTAGACCCGAAAAAACACGTACGGTGCCACTTTCTGCCATCAAAAAGTGCTCTCAGCGGAAGCCTTTGGGTACACCTGAACTCCCTGGGGGAGCCTTTACGCAACCCCACACTCAACAGGACTCTGCGTCTTCACTCTTTCCTAACAACCCTAAACATAACCCTAACCGCAACAAGAAGCTGAACCCGAGTTAGACCCGAAAAAACACGTACGGTGCCACTTTCTGCCATCAAAAAGTGCTCTCAGCGGAAGCCTTTGGGTACACCTGAACTCCCTGGGGGAGCCTTTACGCAACCCCACACTCAACAGGACTCTGCGTCTTCACTCTTTCCTAACAACCCTAAACATAAGCCTAACTGCAACAAGAAGCTGAACCCGAGTTATACCCGAAAAAACACGTACGGTGCCACTTTCTGCCATCAAAAAGTGCTCTCAGCGGAAGCCTTTGGGTACACCTGAACTCCCTGGGGGAGCCTTTACGCAACCCCACACTCAACAGGACTCTGCGTCTTCACTCTTTCCTAACAACCCTAAACATAACCCTAACCGCAACAAGAAGCTCAACCCGAGTTAGACCCGAAAAAACACGTACGGTGCCACTTTCTGCCATCAAAAAGTGCTCTCAGCGGAAGCCTTTGGGTACACCTGAACTCCCTGGGGGAGCCTTTACGCAACCCCACACTCAACAGGACTCTGCGTCTTCACTCTTTCCTAACAACCCTAAACATAACCCTAACCGCAACAAGAAGCTGAACCCGAGTTAGACCCGAAAAAACACGTACGGTGCCACTTTCTGCCATCAAAAAGTGCTCTCAGCGGAAGCCTTTGGGTACACCTGAACTCCCTGGGGGAGCCTTTACGCAACCCCACACTCAACAGGACTCTGCGTCTTCACTCTTTCCTAACAACCCTAAACATAACCCTAACCGCAACAAGAAGCTCAACCCGAGTTAGACCCGAAAAAACACGTACGGTGCCACTTTCTGCCATCAAAAAGTGCTCTCAGCGGAAGCCTTTGGGTACACCTGAACTCCCTGGGGGAGCCTTTACGCAACCCCACACTCAACAGGACTCTGCGTCTTCGCTCTTTCCTAACAACCCTAAACATAACCCTAACCGCAACAAGAAGCTGAACCCGAGTTAGACCCGAAAAAACACGTACGGTGCCACTTTCTGCCATCAAAAAGTGCTCTCAGCGGAAGCCTTTGGGTACACCTGAACTCCCTGGGGGAGCCTTTACGCAACCCCACACTCAACAGGACTCTGCGTCTTCACTCTTTCCTAACAACCCTAAACATAACCCTAACCGCAACAAGAAGCTGAACCCGAGTTAGACCCGAAAAAACACGTACGGTGCCACTTTCTGCCATCAAAAAGTGCTCTCAGCGGAAGCCTTTGGGTACACCTGAACTCCCTGGGGGAGCCTTTACGCAACCCCACACTCAACAGGACTCTGCGTCTTCACTCTTTCCTAACAACCCTAAACATAACCCTAACCGCAACAAGAAGCTGAACCCGAGTTAGACCCGAAAAAACACGTACGGTGCCACTTTCTGCCATCAAAAAGTGCTCTCAGCGGAAGCCTTTGGGTACACCTGAACTCCCTGGGGGAGCCTTTACGCAACCCCACACTCAACAGGACTCTGCGTCTTCACTCTTTCCTAACAACCCTAAACATAACCCTAACCGCAACAAGAAGCTCAACCCGAGTTAGACCCGAAAAAACACGTACGGTGCCACTTTCTGCCATCAAAAAGTGCTCTCAGCGGAAGCCTTTGGGTACACCTGAACTCCCTGGGGGAGCCTTTACGCAACCCCACACTCAACAGGACTCTGCGTCTTCACTCTTTCCTAACAACCCTAAACATAACCCTAACCGCAACAAGAAGCTGAACCCGAGTTAGACCCGAAAAAACACGTACGGTGCCACTTTCTGCCATCAAAAAGTGCTCTCAGCGGAAGCCTTTGGGTACACCTGAACTCCCTGGGGGAGCCTTTACGCAACCCCACACTCAACAGGACTCTGCGTCTTCACTCTTTCCTAACAACCCTAAACATAACCCTAACCGCAACAAGAAGCTGAACCCGAGTTAGACCCGAAAAAACACGTACGGTGCCACTTTCTGCCATCAAAAAGTGCTCTCAGCAGAAGCCTTTGGGTACACCTGAACTCCCTGGGGGAGCCTTTACGCAACCCCGCACTCAACAGGACTCTGCGTCTTCACTCTTTCCTAACAACCCTAAACATAACCCTAACCGCAATAAGAAGCTGAACCCGAGTTAGACCCGAAAAAACACGTACGGTGCCACTTTCTGCCATCAAAAAGTGCTCTCAGCGGAAGCCTTTGGGTACACCTGAACTCCCTGGGGGAGCCTTTACACAACCCCACACTCAACAGGACTCTGCGTCTTCACTCTTTCCTAACAACCCTAAACATAACCCTAACCGCAACAAGAAGCTCAACCCGAGTTAGACCCGAAAAAACACGTACGGTGCCACTTTCTGCCATCCAAAAGTGCTCTCAGCGGAAGCCTTTGGGTACACCTGAACTCCCTGGGGGAGCCTTTACGCAACCCCACACTCAACAGGACTCTGCGTCTTCGCTCTTTCCTAACAACCCTAAACATAACCCTAACCGCAACAAGAAGCTCAACCCGAGTTAGACCCGAAAAAACACGTACGGTGCCACTTTCTGCCATCAAAAAGTGCTCTCAGCGGAAGCCTTTGGGTACACCTGAACTCCCTGGGGGAGCCTTTACGCAACCCCACACTCAACAGGACTCTGCGTCTTCGCTCTTTCCTAACAACCCTAAACATAACCCTAACCGCAACAAGAAGCTGAACCCGAGTTAGACCCGAAAAAACACGTACGGTGCCACTTTCTGCCATCAAAAAGTGCTCTCAGCGGAAGCCTTTGGGTACACGTGAACTCCCTGGGGGAGCCTTTACGCAACCCCACACTCAACAGGACTCTGCGTCTTCACTCTTTCCTAACAACCCTAAACATAACCCTAACCGCAACAAGAAGCTGAACCCGAGTTAGACCCGAAAAAACACGTACGGTGCCACTTTCTGCCATCAAAAAGTGCTCTCAGCGGAAGCCTTTGGGTACACCTGAACTCCCTGGGGGAGCCTTTACGCAACCCCACACTCAACAGGACTCTGCGTCTTCACTCTTTCCTAACAACCCTAAACATAACCCTAACCGCAACAAGAAGCTGAACCCGAGTTAGACCCGAAAAAACACGTACGGTGCCACTTTCTGCCATCAAAAAGTGCTCTCAGCGGAAGCCTTTGGGTACACCTGAACTCCCTGGGGGAGCCTTTACGCAACCCCACACTCAACAGGACTCTGCGTCTTCACTCTTTCCTAACAACCCTAAACATAACCCTAACCGCAACAAGAAGCTGAACCCGAGTTAGACCCGAAAAAACACGTACGGTGCCACTTTCTGCCATCAAAAAGTGCTCTCAGCGGAAGCCTTTGGGTACACCTGAACTCCCTGGGGGAGCCTTTACGCAACCCCACACTCAACAGGACTCTGCGTCTTCACTCTTTCCTAACAACCCTAAACATAACCCTAACCGCAACAAGAAGCTGAACCCGAGTTAGACCCGAAAAAACACGTACGGTGCCACTTTCTGCCATCAAAAAGTGCTCTCAGCGGAAGCCTTTGGGTACACCTGAACTCCCTGGGGGAGCCTTTACACAACCCCACACTCAACAGGACTCTGCGTCTTCGCTCTTTCCTAACAACCCTAAACATAACCCTAACCGCAACAAGAAGCTGAACCCGAGTTAGACCCGAAAAAACACGTACGGTGCCACTTTCTGCCATCAAAAAGTGCTCTCAGCGGAAGCCTTTGGGTACACCTGAACTCCCTGGGGGAGCCTTTACGCAACCCCACACTCAACAGGACTCTGCGTCTTCACTCTTTCCTAACAACCCTAAACATAACCCTAACCGCAACAAGAAGCTGAACCCGAGTTAGACCCGAAAAAACACGTACGGTGCCACTTTCTGCCATCAAAAAGTGCTCTCAGCGGAAGCCTTTGGGTACACCTGAACTCCCTGGGGGAGCCTTTACGCAACCCCACACTCAACAGGACTCTGCGTCTTCACTCTTTCCTAACAACCCTAAACATAACCCTAACCGCAACAAGAAGCTGAACCCGAGTTAGACCCGAAAAAACACGTACGGTGCCACTTTCTGCCATCCAAAAGTGCTCTCAGCGGAAGCCTTTGGGTACACCTGAACTCCCTGGGGGAGCCTTTACGCAACCCCACACTCAACAGGACTCTGCGTCTTCACTCTTTCCTAACAACCCTAAACATAACCCTAACCGCAACAAGAAGCTGAACCCGAGTTAGACCCGAAAAAACACGTACGATGCCACTTTCTGCCATCAAAAGTGCTCTCAGCGGAAGCCTTTGGGTACACCTGAACTCCCTGGGGGAGCCTTTACGCAACCGCACACTCAACAGGACTCTGCGTCTTCACTCTTTCCTAACAACCCTAAACATAACCCTAACCGCAACAAGAAGCTGAACCCGAGTTAGACCCGAAAAAACACGTACGGTGCCACTTTCAGCCATCAAAAAGTGCTCTCAGCGGAAGCCTTTGGGTACACCTGAACTCCCTGGGGGAGCCTTTACGCAACCCCACACTCAACAGGACTCTGCGTCTTCGCTCTTTCCTAACAACCCTAAACATAAACCTAACCGCAACAAGAAGCTCAACCCGAGTTAGACCCGAAAAAACACGTACGGTGCCACTTTCTGCCATCAAAAAGTGCTCTCAGCGGAAGCCTTTGGGTACACCTGAACTCCCTGGGGGAGCCTTTACGCAACCCCGCACTCAACAGGACTCTGCGTCTTCACTCTTTCCTAACAACCCTAAACATAACCCTAACCGCAACAAGAAGCTGAACCCGAGTTAGACCCGAAAAAACACGTACGGTGCCACTTTCTGCCATCAAAAAGTGCTCTCAGCGGAAGCCTTTGGGTACACGTGAACTCCCTGGGGGAGCCTTTACGCAACCCCACACTCAACAGGACTCTGCGTCTTCACTCTTTCCTAACAACCCTAAACATAACCCTAACCGCAACAAGAAGCTGAACCCGAGTTAGACCCGAAAAAACACGTACGGTGCCACTTTCTGCCATCAAAAAGTGCTCTCAGCGGAAGCCTTTGGGTACACCTGAACTCCCTGGGGGAGCCTTTACGCAACCCCACACTCAACAGGACTCTGCGTCTTCACTCTTTCCTAACAACCCTAAACATAACCCTAACCGCAACAAGAAGCTCAACCCGAGTTAGACCCGAAAAAACACGTACGGTGCCACTTTCTGCCATCAAAAAGTGCTCTCAGCGGAAGCCTTTGGGTACACCTGAACTCCCTGCGGGAGCCTTTACGCAACCCCACACTCAACAGGACTCTGCGTCTTCACTCTTTCCTAACAACCCTAAACATAACCCTAACCGCAACAAGAAGCTCAACCCGAGTTAGACCCGAAAAAACACGTACGGTGCCACTTTCTGCCATCAAAAAGTGCTCTCAGCGGAAGCCTTTGGGAACACCTGAACTCCCTGGGGGAGCCTTTACACAACCCCACACTCAACAGGACTCTGCGTCTTCACTCTTTCCTAACAACCCTAAACATAAGCCTAACCGGAACAAGAAGCTGAACCCGAGTTAGACCCGAAAAAACACGTACGGTGCCACTTTCTGCCATCAAAAAGTGCTCTCAGCGGAAGCCTTTGGGTACACGTGAACTCCCTGGGGGAGCCTTTACGCAACCCCACACTCAACAGGACTCTGCGTCTTCACTCTTTCCTAACAACCCTAAACATAACCCTAACCGCAACAAGAAGCTGAACCCGAGTTAGACCCGAAAAAACACGTACGGTGCCACTTTCTGCCATCCAAAAGTGCTCTCAGCGGAAGCCTTTGGGTACACCTGAACTCCCTGGGGGAGCCTTTACGCAACCCCACACTCAACAGGACTCTGCGTCTTCACTCTTTCCTAACAACCCTAAACATAACCCTAACCGCAACAAGAAGCTGAACCCGAGTTAGACCCGAAAAAACACGTACGGTGCCACTTTCTGCCATCAAAAAGTGCTCTCAGCGGAAGCCTTTGGGTACACCTGAACTCCCTGGGGGAGCCTTTACGCAACCCCACACTCAACAGGACTCTGCGTCTTCACTCTTTCCTAACAACCCTAAACATAACCCTAACCGCAACAAGAAGCTGAACCCGAGTTAGACCCGAAAAAACACGTACGGTGCCACTTTCTGCCATCAAAAAGTGCTCTCAGCGGAAGCCTTTGGGTACACCTGAACTCCCTGGGGGAGCCTTTACGCAACCCCACACTCAACAGGACTCTGCGTCTTCACTCTTTCCTAACAACCCTAAACATAACCCTAACCGCAACAAGAAGCTGAACCCGAGTTAGACCCGAAAAAACACGTACGGTGCCACTTTCTGCCATCAAAAAGTGCTCTCAGCGGAAGCCTTTGGGAACACCTGAACTCCCTGGGGGAGCCTTTACGCAACCCCACACTCAACAGGACTCTGCGTCTTCACTCTTTCCTAACAACCCTAAACATAACCCTAACCGCAACAAGAAGCTGAACCCGAGTTAGACCCGAAAAAACACGTACGGTGCCACTTTCTGCCATCAAAAAGTGCTCTCAGCGGAAGCCTTTGGGTACACCTGAACTCCCTGGGGGAGCCTTTACGCAACCCCACACTCAACAGGACTCTGCGTCTTCACTCTTTCCTAACAACCCTAAACATAACCCTAACCGCAACAAGAAGCTGAACCCGAGTTAGACCCGAAAAAACACGTACGGTGCCACTTTCTGCCATCAAAAAGTGCTCTCAGCGGAAGCCTTTGGGTACACCTGAACTCCCTGGGGGAGCCTTTACGCAACCCCACACTCAACAGGACTCTGCGTCTTCACTCTTTCCTAACAACCCTAAACATAACCCTAACCGCAACAAGAAGCTGAACCCGAGTTAGACCCGAAAAAACACGTACGGTGCCACTTTCTGCCATCAAAAAGTGCTCTCAGCGGAAGCCTTTGGGTACACCTGAACTCCCTGGGGGAGCCTTTACGCAACCCCACACTCAACAGGACTCTGCGTCTTCACTCTTTCCTAACAACCCTAAACATAACCCTAACCGCAACAAGAAGCTGAACCCGAGATAGACCCGAAAAAACACGTACGGTGCCACTTTCTGCCATCAAAAAGTGCTCTCAGCGGAAGCCTTTGGGTACACGTGAACTCCCTGGGGGAGCCTTTACGCAACCCCACACTCAACAGGACTCTGCGTCTTCACTCTTTCCTAACAACCCTAAACATAACCCTAACCGCAACAAGAAGCTGAACCCGAGTTAGACCCGAAAAAACACGTACGGTGCCACTTTCTGCCATCAAAAAGTGCTCTCAGCGGAAGCCTTTGGGTACACCTGAACTCCATGGGGGAGCCTTTACGCAACCCCACACTCAACAGGACTCTGTGTCTTCATTCTTTCCTAACAACCCTAAACATAACCCTAACCGCAACAAGAAGCTGAACCCGAGTTAGACCCGAAAAAACACGTACGGTGCCACTTTATGCCATCCAAAAGTGCTCTCAGGGGAAGCCTTTGGGTACACCTGAACTCCCTGGGGGAGCCTTTACGCAACCCCACACTCAACAGGACTCTGCGTCTTCACTCTTTCCTAACAACCCTAAACATAACCCTAACCGCAACAAGAAGCTGAACCCGAGTTAGACCCGAAAAAAGACGTACGGTGCCACTTTCTGCCATCAAAAAGTGCTCTCAGCGGAAGCCTTTGGGTACACCTGAACTCCCTGGGGGAGCCTTTACGCAACCCCACACTCAACAGGACTCTGCGTCTTCACTCTTTCCTAACAACCCTAAACATAACCCTAACCGCAACAAGAAGCTGAACCCGAGTTAGACCCGAAAAAACACGTACGGTGCCACTTTCTGCCATCAAAAAGTGCTCTCAGCGGAAGCCTTTGGGTACACCTGAACTCCCTGGGGGAGCCTTTACGCAACCCCACACTCAACAGGACTCTGCGTCTTCACTCTTTCCTTACAACCCTAAACATAACCCTAACCGCAACAAGAAGCTGAACCCGAGTTAGACCCGAAAAAACACGTACGGTGCCACTTTCTGCCATCAAAAAGTGCTCTCAGCGGAAGCCTTTGGGTACACCTGAACTCCCTGGGGGAGCCTTTACGCAACCCCACACTCAACAGGACTCTGCGTCTTCACTCTTTCCTAACAACCCTAAACATAACCCTAACCGCAACAAGAAGCTGAACCCGAGTTAGACCCGAAAAAACACGTACGGTGCCACTTTCTGCCATCCAAAAGTGCTCTCAGCGGAAGCCTTTGGGTACACCTGAACTCCCTGGGGGAGCCTTTACGCAACCCCACACTCAACAGGACTCTGCGTCTTCACTCTTTCCTAACAACCCTAAACATAAGCCTAACCGGAACAAGAAGCTGAACCCGAGTTAGACCCGAAAAAACACGTACGGTGCCACTTTCTGCCATCAAAAAGTGCTCTCAGCGGAAGCCTTTGGGTACACCTGAACTCCCTGGGGGAGCCTTTACGCAACCCCACACTCAACAGGACTCTGCGTCTTCACTCTTTCCTAACAACCCTAAACATAACCCTAACCGCAACAAGAAGCTGAACCCGAGTTAGACCCGAAAAAACACGTACGGTGCCACTTTCTGCCATCAAAAAGTGCTCTCAGCGGAAGCCTTTGGGTACACCTGAACTCCCTGGGGGAGCCTTTACGCAACCCCACACTCAACAGGACTCTGCGTCTTCACTCTTTCCTAACAACCCTAAACATAACCCTAACCGCAACAAGAAGCTGAACCCGAGTTAGACCCGAAAAAACACGTACGGTGCCACTTTCTGCCATCAAAAAGTGCTCTCAGCGGAAGCCTTTGGGTACACCTGAACTCCCTGGGGGAGCCTTTACGCAACCCCACACTCAACAGGACTCTGCGTCTTCACTCTTTCCTAACAACCCTAAACATAACCCTAACCGCAACAAGAAGCTGAACCCGAGTTAGACCCGAAAAAACACGTACGGTGCCACTTTCTGCCATCAAAAAGTGCTCTCAGCGGAAGCCTTTGGGTACACCTGAACTCCCTGGGGGAGACTTTACGCAACCCCACACTCAACAGGACTCTGCGTCTTCACTCTTTCCTAACAACCCTAAACATAACCCTAACCGCAACAAGAAGCTGAACCCGAGTTAGACCCGAAAAAACACGTACGGTGCCACTTTCTGCCATCAAAAAGTGCTCTCAGCGGAAGCCTTTGGGAACACCTGAACTCCCTGGGGGAGCCTTTACGCAACCCCACACTCAACAGGACTCTGCGTCTTCACTCTTTCCTAACAACCCTAAACATAACCCTAACCGCAACAAGAAGCTGAACCCGAGTTAGACCCGAAAAAACACGTACGGTGCCACTTTCTGCCATCAAAAAGTGCTCTCAGCGGAAGCCTTTGGGTACACCTGAACTCCCTGGGGGAGCCTTTACGCAACCCCACACTCAACAGGACTCTGCGTCTTCACTCTTTCCTAACAACCCTAAACATAACCCTAACCGCAACAAGAAGCTGAACCCGAGTTAGACCCGAAAAAACACGTACGGTGCCACTTTCTGCCATCAAAAAGTGCTCTCAGCGGAAGCCTTTGGGTACACCTGAACTCCCTGGGGGAGCCTTTACGCAACCCCACACTCAACAGGACTCTGCGTCTTCACTCTTTCCTAACAACCCTAAACATAACCCTAACCGCAACAAGAAGCTGAACCCGAGTTAGACCCGAAAAAACACGTACGGTGCCACTTTCTGCCATCCAAAAGTGCTCTCAGCGGAAGCCTTTGGGTACACCTGAACTCCCTGGGGGAGCCTTTACGCAACCCCACACTCAACAGGACTCTGCGTCTTCACTCTTTCCTAACAACCCTAAACATAACCCTAACCGCAACAAGAAGCTGAACCCGAGTTAGACCCGAAAAAACACGTACGGTGCCACTTTCTGCCATCAAAAAGTGCTCTCAGCGGAAGCCTTTGGGTACACCTGAACTCCCTGGGGGAGCCTTTACGCAACCCCGCACTCAACAGGACTCTGCGTCTTCACTCTTTCCTAACAACCCTAAACATAACCCTAACCGCAACAAGAAGCTGAACCCGAGATAGACCCGAAAAAACACGTACGGTGCCACTTTCTGCCATCAAAAAGTGCTCTCAGCGGAAGCCTTTGGGTACACGTGAACTCCCTGGGGGAGCCTTTACGCAACCCCACACTCAACAGGACTCTGCGTCTTCACTCTTTCCTAACAACCCTAAACATAACCCTAACCGCAACAAGAAGCTGAACCCGAGTTAGACCCGAAAAAACACGTACGGTGCCACTTTCTGCCATCAAAAAGTGCTCTCAGCGGAAGCCTTTGGGTACACCTGAACTCCATGGGGGAGCCTTTACGCAACCCCACACTCAACAGGACTCTGTGTCTTCATTCTTTCCTAACAACCCTAAACATAACCCTAACCGCAACAAGAAGCTGAACCCGAGTTAGACCCGAAAAAACACGTACGGTGCCACTTTATGCCATCCAAAAGTGCTCTCAGGGGAAGCCTTTGGGTACACCTGAACTCCCTGGGGGAGCCTTTACGCAACCCCACACTCAACAGGACTCTGCGTCTTCACTCTTTCCTAACAACCCTAAACATAACCCTAACCGCAACAAGAAGCTGAACCCGAGTTAGACCCGAAAAAAGACGTACGGTGCCACTTTCTGCCATCAAAAAGTGCTCTCAGCGGAAGCCTTTGGGTACACCTGAACTCCCTGGGGGAGCCTTTACGCAACCCCACACTCAACAGGACTCTGCGTCTTCACTCTTTCCTAACAACCCTAAACATAACCCTAACCGCAACAAGAAGCTGAACCCGAGTTAGACCCGAAAAAACACGTACGGTGCCACTTTCTGCCATCAAAAAGTGCTCTCAGCGGAAGCCTTTGGGTACACCTGAACTCCCTGGGGGAGCCTTTACGCAACCCCACACTCAACAGGACTCTGCGTCTTCACTCTTTCCTTACAACCCTAAACATAACCCTAACCGCAACAAGAAGCTGAACCCGAGTTAGACCCGAAAAAACACGTACGGTGCCACTTTCTGCCATCAAAAAGTGCTCTCAGCGGAAGCCTTTGGGTACACGTGAACTCCCTGGGGGAGCCTTTACGCAACCCCACACTCAACAGGACTCTGCGTCTTCACTCTTTCCTAACAACCCTAAACATAACCCTAACCGCAACAAGAAGCTGAACCCGAGTTAGACCCGAAAAAACACGTACGGTGCCACTTTCTGCCATCAAAAAGTGCTCTCAGCGGAAGCCTTTGGGTACACCTGAACTCCCTGGGGGAGCCTTTACGCAACCCCACACTCAACAGGACTCTGCGTCTTCACTCTTTCCTAACAACCCTAAACATAAGCCTAACCGGAACAAGAAGTAGAACCCGAGTTAGACCCGAAAAAACACGTACGGTGCCACTTTCTGCCATCAAAAAGTGCTCTCAGCGGAAGCCTTTGGGTACACCTGAACTCCCTGGGGGAGCCTTTACGCAACCCCACACTCAACAGGACTCTGCGTCTTCACTCTTTCCTAACAACCCTAAACATAACCCTAACCGCAACAAGAAGCTGAACCCGAGTTAGACCCGAAAAAACACGTACGGTGCCACTTTCTGCCATCCAAAAGTGCTCTCAGCGGAAGCCTTTGGGTACACCTGAACTCCCTGGGGGAGCCTTTACGCAACCCCACACTCAACAGGACTCTGCGTCTTCACTCTTTCCTAACAACCCTAAACATAACCCTAACCGCAACAAGAAGCTGAACCCGAGTTAGACCCGAAAAAACACGTACGGTGCCACTTTCTGCCATCAAAAAGTGCTCTCAGCGGAAGCCTTTGGGTACACCTGAACTCCCTGGGGGAGCCTTTACGCAACCCCACACTCAACAGGACTCTGCGTCTTCACTCTTTCCTAACAACCCTAAACATAACCCTAACCGCAACAAGAAGCTGAACCCGAGATAGACCCGAAAAAACACGTACGGTGCCACTTTCTGCCATCAAAAAGTGCTCTCAGCGGAAGCCTTTGGGTACACGTGAACTCCCTGGGGGAGCCTTTACGCAACCCCACACTCAACAGGACTCTGCGTCTTCACTCTTTCCTAACAACCCTAAACATAACCCTAACCGCAACAAGAAGCTGAACCCGAGTTAGACCCGAAAAAACACGTACGGTGCCACTTTCTGCCATCCAAAAGTGCTCTCAGCGGAAGCCTTTGGGTACACCTGAACTCCATGGGGGAGCCTTTACGCAACCCCACACTCAACAGGACTCTGTGTCTTCATTCTTTCCTAACAACCCTAAACATAACCCTAATCGCAACAAGAAGCTGAACCCGAGTTAGACCCGAAAAAACACGTACGGTGCCACTTTCTGCCATCCAAAAGTGCTCTCAGCGGAAGCCTTTGGGTACACCTGAACTCCCTGGGGGAGCCTTTACGCAACCCCACACTCAACAGGACTCTGCGTCTTCACTCTTTCCTAACAACCCTAAACATAAGCCTAACCGGAACAAGAAGTAGAACCCGAGTTAGACCCGAAAAAACACGTACGGTGCCACTTTCTGCCATCAAAAAGTGCTCTCAGCGGAAGCCTTTGGGTACACCTGAACTCCCTGGGGGAGCCTTTACGCAACCCCACACTCAACAGGACTCTGCGTCTTCACTCTTTCCTAACAACCCTAAACATAACCCTAACCGCAACAAGAAGCTGAACCCGAGTTAGACCCGAAAAAACACGTACGGTGCCACTTTCTGCCATCAAAAAGTGCTCTCAGCGGAAGCCTTTGGGTACACCTGAACTCCCTGGGGGAGCCTTTACGCAACCCCACACTCAACAGGACTCTGCGTCTTCACTCTTTCCTAACAACCCTAAACATAAGCCTAACCGGAACAAGAAGCTGAACCCGAGTTAGACCCGAAAAAACACATACGGTGCCATTTTCTGCCATCAAAAAGTGCTCTCAGCGGAAGCCTTTGGGTACACCTGAACTCCCTGGGGGAGCCTTTACGCAACCCCACACTCAACAGGACTCTGTGTTATCATTCTTTCCTAACAACCCTAAACATAACCCTAACCGCAACAAGAAGCTCAACCCGAGTTAGACCCGAAAAAACACGTACGGTGCCACTTTCTGCCATCCAAAAGTGCTCTCAGCGGAAGCCTTTGGGTACACCTGAACTCCCTGGGGGAGCCTTTACGCAACCCCACACTCAACAGGACTCTGCGTCTTCGCTCTTTCCTAACAACCCTAAACATAACCCTAACCGCAACAAGAAGCTGAACCCGAGTTAGACCCGAAAAAACATGTACGGTGCCACTTTCTGCCATCAAAAAGTGCTCTCAGCGGAAGCCTTTGGGTACACCTGAACTCCCTGGGGGAGCCTTTACGCAACCCCACACTCAACAGGACTCTGCGTCTTCACTCTTTCCTAACAACCCTAAACATAACCCTAACCGCAACAAGAAGCTGAACCCGAGTTAGACCCGAAAAAACACGTACGGTGCCACTTTCTGCCATCAAAAAGTGCTCTCAGCGGAAGCCTTTGGGTACACCTGAACTCCCTGGGGGAGCCTTTACGCAACCCCACACTCAACAGGACTCTGCGTCTTCACTCTTTCCTAACAACCCTAAACATAACCCTAACCGCAACAAGAAGCTGAACCCGAGTTAGACCCGAAAAAACACGTACGGTGCCACTTTCTGCCATCAAAAAGTGCTCTCAGCGGAAGCCTTTGGGTACACGTGAACTCCCTGGGGGAGCCTTTACGCAACCCCACACTCAACAGGACTCTGCGTCTTCACTCTTTCCTAACAACCCTAAACATAACCCTAACCGCAACAAGAAGCTGAACCCGAGTTAGACCCGAAAAAACACGTACGGTGCCACTTTCTGCCATCAAAAAGTGCTCTCAGCGGAAGCCTTTGGGTACACCTGAACTCCCTGGGGGAGCCTTTACGCAACCCCACACTCAACAGGACTCTGCGTCTTCACTCTTTCCTAACAACCCTAAACATAACCCTAACCGCAACAAGAAGCTGAACCCGAGTTAGACCCGAAAAAACACGTACGGTGCCACTTTCTGCCATCAAAAAGTGCTCTCAGCGGAAGCCTTTGGGTACACCTGAACTCCCTGGGGGAGCCTTTACGCAACCCCACACTCAACAGGACTCTGCGTCTTCACTCTTTCCTAACAACCCTAAACATAACCCTAACCGCAACAAGAAGCTCAACCCGAGTTAGACCCGAAAAAACACGTACGGTGCCACTTTCTGCCATCAAAAAGTGCTCTCAGCGGAAGCCTTTGGGTACACCTGAACTCCCTGGGGGAGCCTTTACGCAACCCCACACTCAACAGGACTCTGCGTCTTCACTCTTTCCTAACAACCCTAAACATAACCCTAACCGCAACAAGAAGCTGAACCCGAGTTAGACCCGAAAAAACACGTACGGTGCCACTTTCTGCCATCAAAAAGTGCTCTCAGCGGAAGCCTTTGGGTACACCTGAACTCCCTGGGGGAGCCTTTACGCAACCCCACACTCAACAGGACTCTGCGTCTTCGCTCTTTCCTAACAACCCTAAACATAACCCTAACCGCAACAAGAAGCTGAACCCGAGTTAGACCCGAAAAAACACGTACGGTGCCACTTTCTGCCATCAAAAAGTGCTCTCAGCGGAAGCCTTTGGGTACACCTGAACTCCCTGGGGGAGCCTTTACGCAACCCCACACTCAACAGGACTCTGCGTCTTCACTCTTTCCTAACAACCCTAAACATAACCCTAACCGCAACAAGAAGCTGAACCCGAGTTAGACCCGAAAAAACACGTACGGTGCCACTTTCTGCCATCAAAAAGTGCTCTCAGCGGAAGCCTTTGGGTACACCTGAACTCCCTGGGGGAGCCTTTACGCAACCCCACACTCAACAGGACTCTGCGTCTTCACTCTTTCCTAACAACCCTAAACATAACCCTAACCGCAACAAGAAGCTGAACCCGAGTTAGACCCGAAAAAACACGTACGGTGCCACTTTCTGCCATCCAAAAGTGCTCTCAGCGGAAGCCTTTGGGTACACCTGAACTCCCTGGGGGAGCCTTTACGCAACCCCACACTCAACAGGACTCTGCGTCTTCACTCTTTCCTAACAACCCTAAACATAACCCTAACCGCAACAAGAAGCTGAACCCGAGTTAGACCCGAAAAAACACGTACGATGCCACTTTCTGCCATCAAAAGTGCTCTCAGCGGAAGCCTTTGGGTACACCTGAACTCCCTGGGGGAGCCTTTACGCAACCACACACTCAACAGGACTCTGCGTCTTCACTCTTTCCTAACAACCCTAAACATAACCCTAACCGCAACAAGAAGCTGAACCCGAGTTAGACCCGAAAAAACACGTACGGTGCCACTTTCTGCCATCAAAAACTGCTCTCAGCGGAAGCCTTTGGGTACACCTGAACTCCCTGGGGGAGCCTTTACGCAACCCCACACTCAACAGGACTCTGCGTCTTCGCTCTTTCCTAACAACCCTAAACATAAACCTAACCGCAACAAGAAGCTCAACCCGAGTTAGACCCGAAAAAACACGTACGGTGCCACTTTCTGCCATCAAAAAGTGCTCTCAGCGGAAGCCTTTGGGTACACCTGAACTCCCTGGGGGAGCCTTTACGCAACCCCGCACTCAACAGGACTCTGCGTCTTCACTCTTTCCTAACAACCCTAAACATAACCCTAACCGCAACAAGAAGCTGAACCCGAGTTAGACCCGAAAAAACACGTACGGTGCCACTTTCTGCCATCAAAAAGTGCTCTCAGCGGAAGCCTTTGGGTACACGTGAACTCCCTGGGGGAGCCTTTACGCAACCCCACACTCAACAGGACTCTGCGTCTTCACTCTTTCCTAACAACCCTAAACATAACCCTAACCGCAACAAGAAGCTGAACCCGAGTTAGACCCGAAAAAACACGTACGGTGCCACTTTCTGCCATCAAAAAGTGCTCTCAGCGGAAGCCTTTGGGTACACCTGAACTCCCTGGGGGAGCCTTTACGCAACCCCACACTCAACAGGACTCTGCGTCTTCACTCTTTCCTAACAACCCTAAACATAACCCTAACCGCAACAAGAAGCTGAACCCGAGTTAGACCCGAAAAAACACGTACGGTGCCACTTTCTGCCATCAAAAAGTGCTCTCAGCGGAAGCCTTTGGGTACACCTGAACTCCCTGGGGGAGCCTTTACGCAACCCCACACTCAACAGGACTCTGCGTCTTCACTCTTTCCTAACAACCCTAAACATAACCCTAACCGCAACAAGAAGCTCAACCCGAGTTAGACCCGAAAAAACACGTACGGTGCCACTTTCTGCCATCAAAAAGTGCTCTCAGCGGAAGCCTTTGGGTACACCTGAACTCCCTGGGGGAGCCTTTACGCAACCCCACACTCAACAGGACTCTGCGTCTTCACTCTTTCCTAACAACCCTAAACATAACCCTAACCGCAACAAGAAGCTGAACCCGAGTTAGACCCGAAAAAACACGTACGGTGCCACTTTCTGCCATCAAAAAGTGCTCTCAGCGGAAGCCTTTGGGAACACCTGAACTCCCTGGGGGAGCCTTTACACAACCCCACACTCAACAGGACTCTGCGTCTTCACTCTTTCCTAACAACCCTAAACATAAGCCTAACCGGAACAAGAAGCTCAACCCGAGTTAGACCCGAAAAAACACGTACGGTGCCACTTTCTGCCATCAAAAAGTGCTCTCAGCGGAAGCCTTTGGGTACACCTGAACTCCCTGGGGGAGCCTTTACGCAACCCCACACTCAACAGGACTCTGCGTCTTCACTCTTTCCTAACAACCCTAAACATAACCCTAACCGCAACAAGAAGCTGAACCCGAGTTAGACCCGAAAAAACACGTACGGTGCCACTTTCTGCCATCAAAAAGTGCTCTCAGCGGAAGCCTTTGGGTACACCTGAACTCCCTGGGGGAGCCTTTACGCAACCCCACACTCAACAGGACTCTGCGTCTTCACTCTTTCCTAACAACCCTAAACATAACCCTAACCGCAACAAGAAGCTGAACCCGAGTTAGACCCGAAAAAACACGTACGGTGCCACTTTCTGCCATCAAAAAGTGCTCTCAGCGGAAGCCTTTGGGTACACCTGAACTCCCTGGGGGAGCCTTTACGCAACCCCACACTCAACAGGACTCTGCGTCTTCACTCTTTCCTAACAACCCTAAACATAACCCTAACCGCAACAAGAAGCTGAACCCGAGTTAGACCCGAAAAAACACGTACGGTGCCACTTTCTGCCATCAAAAAGTGCTCTCAGCGGAAGCCTTTGGCTACACCTGAACTCCCTGGGGGAGCCTTTACGCAACCCCACACTCAACAGGACTCTGCGTCTTCACTCTTTCCTAACAACCCTAAACATAACCCTAACCGCAACAAGAAGCTGAACCCGAGTTAGACCCGAAAAAACACGTACGGTGCCACTTTCTGCCATCCAAAAGTGCTCTCAGCGGAAGCCTTTGGGTACACCTGAACTCCCTGGGGGAGCCTTTACGCAACCCCACACTCAACAGGACTCTGCGTCTTCACTCTTTCCTAACAACCCTAAACATAACCCTAACCGCAACAAGAAGCTGAACCCGAGTTAGACCCGAAAAAACACGTACGGTGCCACTTTCTGCCATCAAAAAGTGCTCTCAGCGGAAGCCTTTGGGTACACCTGAACTCCCTGGGGGAGCCTTTACGCAACCCCACACTCAACAGGACTCTGCGTCTTCACTCTTTCCTAACAACCCTAAACATAACCCTAACCGCAACAAGAAGCTGAACCCGAGATAGACCCGAAAAAACACGTACGGTGCCACTTTCTGCCATCAAAAAGTGCTCTCAGCGGAAGCCTTTGGGTACACGTGAACTCCCTGGGGGAGCCTTTACGCAACCCCACACTCAACAGGACTCTGCGTCTTCACTCTTTCCTAACAACCCTAAACATAACCCTAACCGCAACAAGAAGCTCAACCCGAGTTAGACCCGAAAAAACACGTACGGTGCCACTTTCTGCCATCAAAAAGTGCTCTCAGCGGAAGCCTTTGGGTACACCTGAACTCCCTGGGGGAGCCTTTACGCAACCCCACACTCAACAGGACTCTGCGTCTTCACTCTTTCCTAACAACCCTAAACATAAGCCTAACCGCAACAAGAAGCTGAACCCGAGTTAGACCCGAAAAAACACGTACGGTGCCACTTTCTGCCATCAAAAAGTGCTCTCAGCGGAAGCCTTTGGGTACACCTGAACTCCCTGGGGGAGCCTTTACGCAACCCCACACTCAACAGGACTCTGCGTCTTCACTCTTTCCTAACAACCCTAAACATAACCCTAACCGCAACAAGAAGCTCAACCCGAGTTAGACCCGAAAAAACACGTACGGTGCCACTTTCTGCCATCAAAAAGTGCTCTCAGCGGAAGCCTTTGGGTACACCTGAACTCCCTGGGGGAGCCTTTACGCAACCCCACACTCAACAGGACTCTGCGTCTTCACTCTTTCCTAACAACCCTAAACATAACCCTAACCGCAACAAGAAGCTGAACCCGAGTTAGACCCGAAAAAACACGTACGGTGCCACTTTCTGCCATCAAAAAGTGCTCTCAGCGGAAGCCTTTGGGTACACCTGAACTCCCTGGGGGAGCCTTTACGCAACCCCACACTCAACAGGACTCTGCGTCTTCACTCTTTCCTAACAACCCTAAACATAACCCTAACCGCAACAAGAAGCTGAACCCGAGTTAGACCCGAAAAAACACGTACGGTGCCACTTTCTGCCATCAAAAAGTGCTCTCAGCGGAAGCCTTTGGGTACACCTGAACTCCCTGGGGGAGCCTTTACGCAACCCCACACTCAACAGGACTCTGCGTCTTCACTCTTTCCTAACAACCCTAAACATAACCCTAACCGCAACAAGAAGCTGAACCCGAGTTAGACCCGAAAAAACACGTACGGTGCCACTTTCTGCCATCAAAAAGTGCTCTCAGCGGAAGCCTTTGGGTACACGTGAACTCCCTGGGGGAGCCTTTACGCAACCCCACACTCAACAGGACTCTGCGTCTTCACTCTTTCCTAACAACCCTAAACATAACCCTAACCGCAACAAGAAGCTGAACCCGAGTTAGACCCGAAAAAACACGTACGGTGCCACTTTCTGCCATCAAAAAGTGCTCTCAGCGGAAGCCTTTGGGTACACCTGAACTCCCTGGGGGAGCCTTTACGCAACCCCACACTCAACAGGACTCTGCGTCTTCGCTCTTTCCTAACAACCCTAAACATAACCCTAACCGCAACAAGAAGCTGAACCCGAGTTAGACCCGAAAAAACACGTACGGTGCCACTTTCTGCCATCAAAAAGTGCTCTCAGCGGAAGCCTTTGGGTACACCTGAACTCCCTGGGGGAGCCTTTACGCAACCCCACACTCAACAGGACTCTGCGTCTTCACTCTTTCCTAACAACCCTAAACATAACCCTAACCGCAACAAGAAGCTGAACCCGAGTTAGACCCGAAAAAACACGTACGGTGCCACTTTCTGCCATCAAAAAGTGCTCTCAGCGGAAGCCTTTGGGTACACCTGAACTCCCTGGGGGAGCCTTTATGCAACCCCACACTCAACAGGACTCTGCGTCTTCACTCTTTCCAAACAACCCTAAACATAACCCTAACCGCAACAAGAAGCTGAACCCGAGTTAGACCCGAAAAAACACGTACAGTGCCACTTTCTGCCATCCAAAAGTGCTCTCAGCGGAAGCCTTTGGGTACACCTGAACTCCCTGGGGGAGCCTTTACGCAACCCCACACTCAACAGGACTCTGCGTCTTCACTCTTTCCTAACAACCCTAAACATAACCCTAACCGCAACAAGAAGCTGAACCCGAGTTAGACCCGAAAAAACACGTACGATGCCACTTTCTGCCATCAAAAAGTGCTCTCAGCGGAAGCCTTTGGGTACACCTGAACTCCCTGGGGGAGCCTTTACGCAACCGCACACTCAACAGGACTCTGCGTCTTCACTCTTTCCTAACAACCCTAAACATAACCCTAACCGCAACAAGAAGCTGAACCCGAGTTAGACCCGAAAAAACACGTACGGTGCCACTTTCTGCCATCAAAAAGTGCTCTCAGCGGAAGCCTTTGGGTACACCTGAACTCCCTGGGGGAGCCTTTACGCAACCCCACACTCAACAGGACTCTGCGTCTTCACTCTTTCCTAACAACCCTAAACATAACCCTAACCGCAACAAGAAGCTGAACCCGAGTTAGACCCGAAAAAACACGTACGGTGCCACTTTCTGCCATCAAAAAGTGCTCTCAGCGGAAGCCTTTGGGTACACGTGAACTCCCTGGGGGAGCCTTTACGCAACCCCGCACTCAACAGGACTCTGCGTCTTCACTCTTTCCTAACAACCCTAAACATAACCCTAACCGCAACAAGAAGCTGAACCCGAGTTAGACCCGAAAAAACACGTACGGTGCCACTTTCTGCCATCAAAAAGTGCTCTCAGCGGAAGCCTTTGGGTACACCTGAACTCCCTGGGGGAGCCTTTACGCAACCCCACACTCAACAGGACTCTGCGTCTTCACTCTTTCCTAACAACCCTAAACATAACCCTAACCGCAACAAGAAGCTGAACCCGAGTTAGACCCGAAAAAACACGTACGGTGCCACTTTCTGCCATCAAAAAGTGCTCTCAGCGGAAGCCTTTGGGTACACCTGAACTCCCTGGGGGAGCCTTTACGCAACCCCACACTCAACAGGACTCTGCGTCTTCACTCTTTCCTAACAACCCTAAACATAACCCTAACCGCAACAAGAAGCTGAACCCGAGTTAGACCCGAAAAAACACGTACGGTGCCACTTTCTGCCATCAAAAAGTGCTCTCAGCGGAAGCCTTTGGGTACACCTGAACTCCCTGGGGGAGCCTTTACGCAACCCCACACTCAACAGGACTCTGCGTCTTCACTCTTTCCTAACAACCCTAAACATAACCCTAACCGCAACAAGAAGCTCAACCCGAGTTAGACCCGAAAAAACACGTACGGTGCCACTTTCTGCCATCCAAAAGTGCTCTCAGCGGAAGCCTTTGGGTACACCTGAACTCCCTGGGGGAGCCTTTACGCAACCCCACACTCAACAGGACTCTGCGTCTTCACTCTTTCCTAACAACCCTAAACATAACCCTAACCGCAACAAGAAGCTGAACCCGAGTTAGACCCGAAAAAACACGTACGGTGCCACTTTCTGCCATCAAAAAGTGCTCTCAGCGGAAGCCTTTGGGAACACCTGAACTCCCTGGGGGAGCATTTACACAACCCCACACTCAACAGGACTCTGCGTCTTCACTCTTTCCTAACAACCCTAAACATAAGCCTAACCGGAACAAGAAGCTGAACCCGAGTTAGACCCGAAAAAACACGTACGGTGCCACTTTCTGCCATCAAAAAGTGCTCTCAGCGGAAGCCTTTGGGTACACGTGAACTCCCTGGGGGAGCCTTTACGCAACCCCACACTCAACAGGACTCTGCGTCTTCACTCTTTCCTAACAACCCTAAACATAACCCTAACCGCAACAAGAAGCTGAACCCGAGTTAGACCCGAAAAAACACGTACGGTGCCACTTTCTGCCATCAAAAAGTGCTCTCAGCGGAAGCCTTTGGGTACACCTGAACTCCCTGGGGGAGCCTTTACGCAACCCCACACTCAACAGGACTCTGCGTCTTCACTCTTTCCTAACAACCCTAAACATAACCCTAACCGCAACAAGAAGCTGAACCCGAGTTAGACCCGAAAAAACACGTACGGTGCCACTTTCTGCCATCAAAAAGTGCTCTCAGCGGAAGCCTTTGGGTACACCTGAACTCCCTGGGGGAGCCTTTACGCAACCCCACACTCAACAGGACTCTGCGTCTTCACTCTTTCCTAACAACCCTAAACATAACCCTAACCGCAACAAGAAGCTGAACCCGAGTTAGACCCGAAAAAACACGTACGGTGCCACTTTCTGCCATCAAAAAGTGCTCTCAGCGGAAGCCTTTGGGTACACGTGAACTCCCTGGGGGAGCCTTTACGCAACCCCACACTCAACAGGACTCTGCGTCTTCACTCTTTCCTAACAACCCTAAACATAACCCTAACCGCAACAAGAAGCTGAACCCGAGTTAGACCCGAAAAAACACGTACGGTGCCACTTTCTGCCATCAAAAAGTGCTCTCAGCGGAAGCCTTTGGGTACACCTGAACTCCCTGGGGGAGCCTTTACGCAACCCCACACTCAACAGGACTCTGCGTCTTCACTCTTTCCTAACAACCCTAAACATAACCCTAACCGCAACAAGAAGCTGAACCCGAGTTAGACCCGAAAAAACACGTACGGTGCCACTTTCTGCCATCAAAAAGTGCTCTCAGCGGAAGCCTTTGGGAACACCTGAACTCCCTGGGGGAGCCTTTACGCAACCCCACACTCAACAGGACTCTGCGTCTTCACTCTTTCCTAACAACCCTAAACATAACCCTAACCGCAACAAGAAGCTGAACCCGAGTTAGACCCGAAAAAACACGTACGGTGCCACTTTCTGCCATCAAAAAGTGCTCTCAGCGGAAGCCTTTGGGTACACCTGAACTCCCTGGGGGAGCCTTTACGCAACCCCACACTCAACAGGACTCTGCGTCTTCACTCTTTCCTAACAACCCTAAACATAACCCTAACCGCAACAAGAAGCTGAACCCGAGTTAGACCCGAAAAAACACGTACGGTGCCACTTTCTGCCATCAAAAAGTGCTCTCAGCGGAAGCCTTTGGGTACACCTGAACTCCCTGGGGGAGCCTTTACGCAACCCCACACTCAACAGGACTCTGCGTCTTCACTCTTTCCTAACAACCCTAAACATAACCCTAACCGCAACAAGAAGCTGAACCCGAGTTAGACCCGAAAAAACACGTACGGTGCCACTTTCTGCCATCAAAAAGTGCTCTCAGCGGAAGCCTTTGGGTACACCTGAACTCCCTGGGGGAGCCTTTACGCAACCCCACACTCAACAGGACTCTGAGTCTTCACTCTTTCCTAACAACCCTAAACATAACCCTAACCGCAACAAGAAGCTGAACCCGAGTTAGACCCGAAAAAACACGTACGGTGCCACTTTCTGCCATCAAAAAGTGCTCTCAGCGGAAGCCTTTGGGTACACCTGAACTCCCTGGGGGAGCCTTTACGCAACCCCACACTCAACAGGACTCTGCGTCTTCACTCTTTCCTAACAACCCTAAACATAACCCTAACCGCAACAAGAAGCTGAACCCGAGTTAGACCCGAAAAAACACGTACGGTGCCACTTTCTGCCATCAAAAAGTGCTCTCAGCGGAAGCCTTTGGGTACACCTGAACTCCCTGGGGGAGCCTTTACGCAACCCCACACTCAACAGGACTCTGCGTCTTCACTCTTTCCTAACAACCCTAAACATAACCCTAACCGCAACAAGAAGCTGAACCCGAGTTAGACCCGAAAAAACACGTACGGTGCCACTTTCTGCCATCAAAAAGTGCTCTCAGCGGAAGCCTTTGGGTACACCTGAACTCCCTGGGGGAGCCTTTACGCAACCCCACACTCAACAGGACTCTGCGTCTTCACTCTTTCCTAACAACCCTAAACATAACCCTAACCGCAACAAGAAGCTGAACCCGAGTTAGACCCGAAAAAACACGTACGGTGCCACTTTCTGCCATCAAAAAGTGCTCTCAGCGGAAGCCTTTGGGTACACCTGAACTCCCTGGGGGAGCCTTTACGCAACCCCACACTCAACAGGACTCTGCGTCTTCACTCTTTCCTAACAACCCTAAACATAACCCTAACCGCAACAAGAAGCTGAACCCGAGTTAGACCCGAAAAAACACGTACGGTGCCACTTTCTGCCATCAAAAAGTGCTCTCAGCGGAAGCCTTTGGGAACACCTGAACTCCCTGGGGGAGCCTTTACACAACCCCACACTCAACAGGACTCTGCGTCTTCACTCTTTCCTAACAACCCTAAACATAAGCCTAACCGGAACAAGAAGCTCAACCCGAGTTAGACCCGAAAAAACACGTACGGTGCCACTTTCTGCCATCAAAAAGTGCTCTCAGCGGAAGCCTTTGGGTACACCTGAACTCCCTGGGGGAGCCTTTACGCAACCCCACACTCAACAGGACTCTGCGTCTTCACTCTTTCCTAACAACCCTAAACATAACCCTAACCGCAACAAGAAGCTGAACCCGAGTTAGACCCGAAAAAACACGTACGGTGCCACTTTCTGCCATCAAAAAGTGCTCTCAGCGGAAGCCTTTGGGTACACCTGAACTCCCTGGGGGAGCCTTTACGCAACCCCACACTCAACAGGACTCTGCGTCTTCACTCTTTCCTAACAACCCTAAACATAACCCTAACCGCAACAAGAAGCTGAACCCGAGTTAGACCCGAAAAAACACGTACGGTGCCACTTTCTGCCATCAAAAAGTGCTCTCAGCGGAAGCCTTTGGGTACACCTGAACTCCCTGGGGGAGCCTTTACGCAACCCCACACTCAACAGGACTCTGCGTCTTCACTCTTTCCTAACAACCCTAAACATAACCCTAACCGCAACAAGAAGCTCAACCCGAGTTAGACCCGAAAAAACACGTACGGTGCCACTTTCTGCCATCAAAAAGTGCTCTCAGCGGAAGCCTTTGGGTACACCTGAACTCCCTGGGGGAGCCTTTACGCAACCCCACACTCAACAGGACTCTGCGTCTTCACTCTTTCCTAACAACCCTAAACATAACCCTAACCGCAACAAGAAGCTGAACCCGAGTTAGACCCGAAAAAACACGTACGGTGCCACTTTCTGCCATCAAAAAGTGCTCTCAGCGGAAGCCTTTGGGTACACCTGAACTCCCTGGGGGAGCCTTTACGCAACCCCACACTCAACAGGACTCTGCGTCTTCACTCTTTCCTAACAACCCTAAACATAACCCTAACCGCAACAAGAAGCTGAACCCGAGTTAGACCCGAAAAAACACGTACGGTGCCACTTTCTGCCATCAAAAAGTGCTCTCAGCGGAAGCCTTTGGGTACACCTGAACTCCCTGGGGGAGCCTTTACGCAACCCCACACTCAACAGGACTCTGCGTCTTCACTCTTTCCTAACAACCCTAAACATAACCCTAACCGCAACAAGAAGCTGAACCCGAGTTAGACCCGAAAAAACACGTACGGTGCCACTTTCTGCCATCAAAAAGTGCTCTCAGCGGAAGCCTTTGGGTACACGTGAACTCCCTGGGGGAGCCTTTACGCAACCCCACACTCAACAGGACTCTGCGTCTTCACTCTTTCCTAACAACCCTAAACATAACCCTAACCGCAACAAGAAGCTCAACCCGAGTTAGACCCGAAAAAACACGTACGGTGCCACTTTCTGCCATCAAAAAGTGCTCTCAGCGGAAGCCTTTGGGTACACCTGAACTCCCTGGGGGAGCCTTTACGCAACCCCACACTCAACAGGACTCTGCGTCTTCACTCTTTCCTAACAACCCTAAACATAACCCTAACCGCAACAAGAAGCTGAACCCGAGTTAGACCCGAAAAAACACGTACGGTGCCACTTTCTGCCATCAAAAAGTGCTCTCAGCGGAAGCCTTTGGGTACACCTGAACTCCCTGGGGGAGCCTTTACGCAACCCCACACTCAGCAGGACTCTGCGTCTTCACTCTTTCCTAACAACCCTAAACATAACCCTAACCGCAACAAGAAGCTGAACCCGAGTTAGACCCGAAAAAACACGTACGGTGCCACTTTCTGCCATCAAAAAGTGCTCTCAGCGGAAGCCTTTGGGTACACCTGAACTCCCTGGGGGAGCCTTTATGCAACCCCACACTCAACAGGACTCTGCGTCTTCACTCTTTCCAAACAACCCTAAACATAACCCTAACCGCAACAAGAAGCTGAACCCGAGTTAGACCCGAAAAAACACGTACGGTGCCACTTTCTGCCATCAAAAAGTGCTCTCAGCGGAAGCCTTTGGGTACACGTGAACTCCCTGGGGGAGCCTTTACGCAACCCCACACTCAACAGGACTCTGCGTCTTCACTCTTTCCTAACAACCCTAAACATAACCCTAACCGCAACAAGAAGCTGAACCCGAGTTAGACCCGAAAAAACACGTACGGTGCCACTTTCTGCCATCAAAAAGTGCTCTCAGCGGAAGCCTTTGGGTACACCTGAACTCCCTGGGGGAGCCTTTACGCAACCCCGCACTCAACAGGACTCTGCGTCTTCACTCTTTCCTAACAACCCTAAACATAACCCTAACCGCAACAAGAAGCTGAACCCGAGTTAGACCCGAAAAAACACGTACGGTGCCACTTTCTGCCATCAAAAAGTGCTCTCAGCGGAAGCCTTTGGGTACACCTGAACTCCCTGGGGGAGCCTTTACGCAACCCCACACTCAACAGGACTCTGCGTCTTCACTCTTTCCTAACAACCCTAAACATAACCCTAACCGCAACAAGAAGCTGAACCCGAGTTAGACCCGAAAAAACACGTACGGTGCCACTTTCTGCCATCAAAAAGTGCTCTCAGCGGAAGCCTTTGGGTACACCTGAACTCCCTGGGGGAGCCTTTACGCAACCCCACACTCAACAGGACTCTGCGTCTTCACTCTTTCCTAACAACCCTAAACATAACCCTAACCGCAACAAGAAGCTGAACCCGAGTTAGACCCGAAAAAACACGTACGGTGCCACTTTCTGCCATCAAAAAGTGCTCTCAGCGGAAGCCTTTGGGTACACCTGAACTCCCTGGGGGAGCCTTTACGCAACCCCACACTCAACAGGACTCTGCGTCTTCACTCTTTCCTAACAACCCTAAACATAACCCTAACCGCAACAAGAAGCTCAACCCGAGTTAGACCCGAAAAAACACGTACGGTGCCACTTTCTGCCATCAAAAAGTGCTCTCAGCGGAAGCCTTTGGGTACACCTGAACTCCCTGGGGGAGCCTTTACGCAACCCCACACTCAACAGGACTCTGCGTCTTCACTCTTTCCTAACAACCCTAAACATAACCCTAACCGCAACAAGAAGCTGAACCCGAGTTAGACCCGAAAAAACACGTACGGTGCCACTTTCTGCCATCAAAAAGTGCTCTCAGCGGAAGCCTTTGGGAACACCTGAACTCCCTGGGGGAGCATTTACACAACCCCACACTCAACAGGACTCTGCGTCTTCACTCTTTCCTAACAACCCTAAACATAAGCCTAACCGGAACAAGAAGCTCAACCCGAGTTAGACCCGAAAAAACACGTACGGTGCCACTTTCTGCCATCAAAAAGTGCTCTCAGCGGAAGCCTTTGGGTACACCTGAACTCCCTGGGGGAGCCTTTACGCAACCCCACACTCAACAGGACTCTGCGTCTTCACTCTTTCCTAACAACCCTAAACATAACCCTAACCGCAACAAGAAGCTGAACCCGAGTTAGACCCGAAAAAACACGTACGGTGCCACTTTCTGCCATCAAAAAGTGCTCTCAGCGGAAGCCTTTGGGTACACCTGAACTCCCTGGGGGAGCCTTTACGCAACCCCACACTCAACAGGACTCTGCGTCTTCACTCTTTCCTAACAACCCTAAACATAACCCTAACCGCAACAAGAAGCTGAACCCGAGTTAGACCCGAAAAAACACGTACGGTGCCACTTTCTGCCATCAAAAAGTGCTCTCAGCGGAAGCCTTTGGGTACACCTGAACTCCCTGGGGGAGCCTTTACGCAACCCCACACTCAACAGGACTCTGCGTCTTCACTCTTTCCTAACAACCCTAAACATAACCCTAACCGCAACAAGAAGCTGAACCCGAGTTAGACCCGAAAAAACACGTACGGTGCCACTTTCTGCCATCAAAAAGTGCTCTCAGCGGAAGCCTTTGGGTACACGTGAACTCCCTGGGGGAGCCTTTACGCAACCCCACACTCAACAGGACTCTGCGTCTTCACTCTTTCCTAACAACCCTAAACATAACCCTAACCGCAACAAGAAGCTGAACCCGAGTTAGACCCGAAAAAACACGTACGGTGCCACTTTCTGCCATCAAAAAGTGCTCTCAGCGGAAGCCTTTGGGTACACCTGAACTCCCTGGGGGAGCCTTTACGCAACCCCACACTCAACAGGACTCTGCGTCTTCACTCTTTCCTAACAACCCTAAACATAACCCTAACCGCAACAAGAAGCTGAACCCGAGTTAGACCCGAAAAAACACGTACGGTGCCACTTTCTGCCATCAAAAAGTGCTCTCAGCGGAAGCCTTTGGGAACACCTGAACTCCCTGGGGGAGCCTTTACGCAACCCCACACTCAACAGGACTCTGCGTCTTCACTCTTTCCTAACAACCCTAAACATAACCCTAACCGCAACAAGAAGCTGAACCCGAGTTAGACCCGAAAAAACACGTACGGTGCCACTTTCTGCCATCAAAAAGTGCTCTCAGCGGAAGCCTTTGGGTACACCTGAACTCCCTGGGGGAGCCTTTACGCAACCGCACACTCAACAGGACTCTGCGTCTTCACTCTTTCCTAACAACCCTAAACATAACCCTAACCGCAACAAGAAGCTGAACCCGAGTTAGACCCGAAAAAACACGTACGGTGCCACTTTCTGCCATCAAAAAGTGCTCTCAGCGGAAGCCTTTGGGTACACCTGAACTCCCTGGGGGAGCCTTTACGCAACCCCACACTCAACAGGACTCTGCGTCTTCACTCTTTCCTAACAACCCTAAACATAACCCTAACCGCAACAAGAAGCTGAACCCGAGTTAGACCCGAAAAAACACGTACGGTGCCACTTTCTGCCATCAAAAAGTGCTCTCAGCGGAAGCCTTTGGGTACACCTGAACTCCCTGGGGGAGCCTTTACGCAACCCCACACTCAACAGGACTCTGAGTCTTCACTCTTTCCTAACAACCCTAAACATAACCCTAACCGCAACAAGAAGCTGAACCCGAGTTAGACCCGAAAAAACACGTACGGTGCCACTTTCTGCCATCAAAAAGTGCTCTCAGCGGAAGCCTTTGGGTACACCTGAACTCCCTGGGGGAGCCTTTACGCAACCCCACACTCAACAGGACTCTGCGTCTTCACTCTTTCCTAACAACCCTAAACATAACCCTAACCGCAACAAGAAGCTGAACCCGAGTTAGACCCGAAAAAACACGTACGGTGCCACTTTCTGCCATCAAAAAGTGCTCTCAGCGGAAGCCTTTGGGTACACCTGAACTCCCTGGGGGAGCCTTTACGCAACCCCACACTCAACAGGACTCTGCGTCTTCACTCTTTCCTAACAACCCTAAACATAACCCTAACCGCAACAAGAAGCTCAACCCGAGTTAGACCCGAAAAAACACGTACGGTGCCACTTTCTGCCATCAAAAAGTGCTCTCAGCGGAAGCCTTTGGGTACACCTGAACTCCCTGGGGGAGCCTTTACGCAACCCCACACTCAACAGGACTCTGCGTCTTCACTCTTTCCTAACAACCCTAAACATAACCCTAACCGCAACAAGAAGCTCAACCCGAGTTAGACCCGAAAAAACACGTACGGTGCCACTTTCTGCCATCAAAAAGTGCTCTCAGCGGAAGCCTTTGGGTACACCTGAACTCCCTGGGGGAGCCTTTACGCAACCCCACACTCAACAGGACTCTGCGTCTTCACTCTTTCCTAACAACCCTAAACATAACCCTAACCGCAACAAGAAGCTGAACCCGAGTTAGACCCGAAAAAACACGTACGGTGCCACTTTCTGCCATCAAAAAGTGCTCTCAGCGGAAGCCTTTGGGAACACCTGAACTCCCTGGGGGAGCCTTTACACAACCCCACACTCAACAGGACTCTGCGTCTTCACTCTTTCCTAACAACCCTAAACATAAGCCTAACCGGAACAAGAAGCTCAACCCGAGTTAGACCCGAAAAAACACGTACGGTGCCACTTTCTGCCATCAAAAAGTGCTCTCAGCGGAAGCCTTTGGGTACACCTGAACTCCCTGGGGGAGCCTTTACGCAACCCCACACTCAACAGGACTCTGCGTCTTCACTCTTTCCTAACAACCCTAAACATAACCCTAACCGCAACAAGAAGCTGAACCCGAGTTAGACCCGAAAAAACACGTACGGTGCCACTTTCTGCCATCAAAAAGTGCTCTCAGCGGAAGCCTTTGGGTACACCTGAACTCCCTGGGGGAGCCTTTACGCAACCCCACACTCAACAGGACTCTGCGTCTTCACTCTTTCCTAACAACCCTAAACATAACCCTAACCGCAACAAGAAGCTGAACCCGAGTTAGACCCGAAAAAACACGTACGGTGCCACTTTCTGCCATCAAAAAGTGCTCTCAGCGGAAGCCTTTGGGTACACCTGAACTCCCTGGGGGAGCCTTTACGCAACC
Organism: Anser anser; assembly: GCF_964211835.1. Lineage (NCBI taxonomy): Eukaryota > Metazoa > Chordata > Aves > Anseriformes > Anatidae > Anser > Anser anser. The sequence continues at coordinate 49,209 of NW_028153859.1, read as the reverse complement.
CCACACTCAACAGGACTCTGCGTCTTCACTCTTTCCTAACAACCCTAAACATAACCCTAACCGCAACAAGAAGCTGAACCCGAGTTAGACCCGAAAAAACACGTACGGTGCCACTTTCTGCCATCAAAAAGTGCTCTCAGCGGAAGCCTTTGGGTACACCTGAACTCCCTGGGGGAGCCTTTACGCAACCCCACACTCAACAGGACTCTGCGTCTTCACTCTTTCCTAACAACCCTAAACATAACCCTAACCGCAACAAGAAGCTCAACCCGAGTTAGACCCGAAAAAACACGTACGGTGCCACTTTCTGCCATCAAAAAGTGCTCTCAGCGGAAGCCTTTGGGTACACCTGAACTCCCTGGGGGAGCCTTTACGCAACCCCACACTCAACAGGACTCTGCGTCTTCACTCTTTCCTAACAACCCTAAACATAACCCTAACCGCAACAAGAAGCTGAACCCGAGTTAGACCCGAAAAAACACGTACGGTGCCACTTTCTGCCATCAAAAAGTGCTCTCAGCGGAAGCCTTTGGGAACACCTGAACTCCCTGGGGGAGCCTTTACGCAACCCCACACTCAACAGGACTCTGCGTCTTCACTCTTTCCTAACAACCCTAAACATAACCCTAACCGCAACAAGAAGCTGAACCCGAGTTAGACCCGAAAAAACACGTACGGTGCCACTTTCTGCCATCAAAAAGTGCTCTCAGCGGAAGCCTTTGTGTACACCTGAACTCCCTGGGGGAGCCTTTACGCAACCCCACACTCAACAGGACTCTGCGTCTTCACTCTTTCCTAACAACCCTAAACATAACCCTAACCGCAACAAGAAGCTGAACCCGAGTTAGACCCGAAAAAACACGTACGGTGCCACTTTCTGCCATCAAAAAGTGCTCTCAGCGGAAGCCTTTGGGTACACCTGAACTCCCTGGGGGAGCCTTTACGCAACCCCACACTCAACAGGACTCTGCGTCTTCACTCTTTCCTAACAACCCTAAACATAACCCTAACCGCAACAAGAAGCTGAACCCGAGTTAGACCCGAAAAAACACGTACGGTGCCACTTTCTGCCATCAAAAAGTGCTCTCAGCGGAAGCCTTTGGGTACACCTGAACTCCCTGGGGGAGCCTTTACGCAACCCCACACTCAACAGGACTCTGCGTCTTCACTCTTTCCTAACAACCCTAAACATAACCCTAACCGCAACAAGAAGCTGAACCCGAGTTAGACCCGAAAAAACACGTACGGTGCCACTTTCTGCCATCAAAAAGTGCTCTCAGCGGAAGCCTTTGGGTACACCTGAACTCCCTGGGGGAGCCTTTACGCAACCCCACACTCAACAGGACTCTGCGTCTTCACTCTTTCCTAACAACCCTGAACATAACCCTAACCGCAACAAGAAGCTGAACCCGAGTTAGACCCGAAAAAACACGTACGGTGCCACTTTCTGCCATCAAAAAGTGCTCTCAGCGGAAGCCTTTGGGTACACCTGAACTCCCTGGGCGAGCCTTTACGCAACCCCACACTCAACAGGACTCTGCGTCTTCACTCTTTCCTAACAACCCTAAACATAACCCTAACCGCAACAAGAAGCTGAACCCGAGTTAGACCCGAAAAAACACGTACGGTGCCACTTTCTGCCATCAAAAAGTGCTCTCAGCGGAAGCCTTTGGGTACACCTGAACTCCCTGGGGGAGTCTTTACGCAACCCCACACTCAACAGGACTCTGCGTCTTCACTCTTTCCTAACAACCCTAAACATAACCCTAACCGCAACAAGAAGCTCAACCCGAGTTAGACCCGAAAAAACACGTACGGTGCCACTTCCTGCCATCAAAAAGTGCTCTCAGCGGAAGCCTTTGGGTACACCTGAACTCCCTGGGGGAGCCTTTACGCAACCCCACACTCAACAGGACTCTGCGTCTTCACTCTTTCCTAACAACCCTAAACATAACCCTAACCGCAACAAGAAGCTGAACCCGAGTTAGACCCGAAAAAACACGTACGGTGCCACTTTCTGCCATCAAAAAGTGCTCTCAGCGGAAGCCTTTGGGTACACCTGAACTCCCTGGGGGAGCCTTTACGCAACCCCACACTCAACAGGACTCTGCGTCTTCACTCTTTCCTAACAACCCTAAACATAACCCTAACTGCAACAAGAAGCTGAACCCGAGTTAGACCCGAAAAAACACGTACGGTGCCACTTTCTGCCATCAAAAAGTGCTCTCAGCGGAAGCCTTTGGGTACACCTGAACTCCCTGGGGGAGCCTTTACGCAACCCCACACTCAACAGGACTCTGCGTCTTCATTCTTTCCTAACAACCCTAAACATAACCCTAACCGCAACAAGAAGCTCAACCCGAGTTAGACCCGAAAAAACACGTACGGTGCCACTTTCTGCCATCAAAAAGTGCTCTCAGCGGAAGCCTTTGGGAACACCTGAACTCCCTGGGGGAGCCTTTACGCAACCCCACACTCAACAGGACTCTGCGTCTTCACTCTTTCCTAACAACCCTAAACATAACCCTAACCGCAACAAGAAGCTCAACCCGAGTTAGACCCGAAAAAACACGTACGGTGCCACTTTCTGCCATCAAAAAGTGCTCTCAGCGGAAGCCTTTGGGTACACCTGAACTCCCTGGGGGAGCCTTTACGCAACCCCACACTCAACAGGACTCTGCATCTTCACTCTTTCCTAACAACCCTAAACATAACCCTAACCGCAACAAGAAGCTGAACCCGAGTTAGACCCGAAAAAACACGTACGGTGCCACTTTCTGCCATCAAAAAGTGCTCTCAGCGGAAGCCTTTGGGTACACCTGAACTCCCTGGGGGAGCCTTTACGCAACCCCACACTCAACAGGACTCTGCGTCTTCACTCTTTCCTAACAACCCTAAACATAACCCTAACCGCAACAAGAAGCTCAACCCGAGTTAGACCCGAAAAAACACGTACGGTGCCACTTTCTGCCATCAAAAAGTGCTCTCAGCGGAAGCCTTTGGGTACACCTGAACTCCCTGGGGGAGCCTTTACGCAACCCCACACTCAACAGGACTCTGCGTCTTCACTCTTTCCTAACAACCCTAAACATAACCCTAACCGCAACAAGAAGCTGAACCCGAGTTAGACCCGAAAAAAGACGTACGGTGCCACTTTCTGCCATCAAAAAGTGCTCTCAGCGGAAGCCTTTGGGTACACCTGAACTCCCTGGGGGAGCCTTTACGCAACCCCACACTCAACAGGACTCTGCGTCTTCACTCTTTCCTAACAACCCTAAACATAACCCTAACCGCAACAAGAAGCTCAACCCGAGTTAGACCCGAAAAAACACGTACGGTGCCACTTTCTGCCATCCAAAAGTGCTCTCAGCGGAAGCCTTTGGGTACACGTGAACTCCCTGGGGGAGCCTTTACGCAACCCCACACTCAACAGGACTCTGCGTCTTCACTCTTTCCTAACAACCCTAAACATAACCCTAACCGCAACAAGAAGCTGAACCCGAGTTAGACCCGAAAAAACACGTACGGTGCCACTTTCTGCCATCAAAAAGTGCTCTCAGCGGAAGCCTTTGGGTACACCTGAACTCCCTGGGGGAGCCTTTACGCAACCCCACACTCAACAGGACTCTGCGTCTTCACTCTTTCCTAACAACCCTAAACATAACCCTAACCGCAACAAGAAGCTGAACCCGAGTTAGACCCGAAAAAACACGTACGGTGCCACTTTCTGCCATCAAAAAGTGCTCTCAGCGGAAGCCTTTGGGTACACCTGAACTCCCTGGGGGAGCCTTTACGCAACCCCACACTCAACAGGACTCTGCGTCTTCACTCTTTCCTAACAACCCTAAACATAACCCTAACCGCAACAAGAAGCTCAACCCGAGTTAGACCCGAAAAAACACGTACGGTGCCACTTTCTGCCATCAAAAAGTGCTCTCAGCGGAAGCCTTTGGGTACACCTGAACTCCCTGGGGGAGCCTTTACGCAACCCCACACTCAACAGGACTCTGCGTCTTCACTCTTTCCTAACAACCCTAAACATAACCCTAACCGCAACAAGAAGCTGAACCCGAGTTAGACCCGAAAAAACACGTACGGTGCCACTTTCTGCCATCAAAAAGTGCTCTCAGCGGAAGCCTTTGGGTACACGTGAACTCCCTGGGGGAGCCTTTACGCAACCCCACACTCAACAGGACTCTGCGTCTTCACTCTTTCCTAACAACCCTAAACATAACCCTAACCGCAACAAGAAGCTGAACCCGAGTTAGACCCGAAAAAACACGTACGGTGCCACTTTCTGCCATCAAAAAGTGCTCTCAGCGGAAGCCTTTGGGTACACCTGAACTCCCTGGGGGAGCCTTTACGCAACCCCACACTCAACAGGACTCTGCGTCTTCACTCTTTCCTAACAACCCTAAACATAACCCTAACCGCAACAAGAAGCTGAACCCGAGTTAGACCCGAAAAAACACGTACGGTGCCACTTTCTGCCATCAAAAAGTGCTCTCAGCGGAAGCCTTTGTGTACACCTGAACTCCCTGGGGGAGCCTTTACGCAACCCCACACTCAACAGGACTCTGCGTCTTCACTCTTTCCTAACAACCCTAAACATAACCCTAACCGCAACAAGAAGCTGAACCCGAGTTAGACCCGAAAAAACACGTACGGTGCCACTTTCTGCCATCAAAAAGTGCTCTCAGCGGAAGCCTTTGGGTACACCTGAACTCCCTGGGGGAGCCTTTACGCAACCCCACACTCAACAGGACTCTGCGTCTTCACTCTTTCCTAACAACCCTAAACATAACCCTAACCGCAACAAGAAGCTGAACCCGAGTTAGACCCGAAAAAACACGTACGGTGCCACTTTCTGCCATCAAAAAGTGCTCTCAGCGGAAGCCTTTGGGTACACCTGAACTCCCTGGGGGAGCCTTTACGCAACCCCACACTCAACAGGACTCTGCGTCTTCACTCTTTCCTAACAACCCTAAACATAACCCTAACCGCAACAAGAAGCTGAACCCGAGTTAGACCCGAAAAAACACGTACGGTGCCACTTTCTGCCATCAAAAAGTGCTCTCAGCGGAAGCCTTTGGGTACACCTGAACTCCCTGGGGGAGCCTTTACGCAACCCCACACTCAACAGGACTCTGCGTCTTCACTCTTTCCTAACAACCCTGAACATAACCCTAACCGCAACAAGAAGCTGAACCCGAGTTAGACCCGAAAAAACACGTACGGTGCCACTTTCTGCCATCAAAAAGTGCTCTCAGCGGAAGCCTTTGGGTACACCTGAACTCCCTGGGCGAGCCTTTACGCAACCCCACACTCAACAGGACTCTGCGTCTTCACTCTTTCCTAACAACCCTAAACATAACCCTAACCGCAACAAGAAGCTGAACCCGAGTTAGACCCGAAAAAACACGTACGGTGCCACTTTCTGCCATCAAAAAGTGCTCTCAGCGGAAGCCTTTGGGTACACCTGAACTCCCTGGGGGAGTCTTTACGCAACCCCACACTCAACAGGACTCTGCGTCTTCACTCTTTCCTAACAACCCTAAACATAACCCTAACCGCAACAAGAAGCTCAACCCGAGTTAGACCCGAAAAAACACGTACGGTGCCACTTCCTGCCATCAAAAAGTGCTCTCAGCGGAAGCCTTTGGGTACACCTGAACTCCCTGGGGGAGCCTTTACGCAACCCCACACTCAACAGGACTCTGCGTCTTCACTCTTTCCTAACAACCCTAAACATAACCCTAACCGCAACAAGAAGCTGAACCCGAGTTAGACCCGAAAAAACACGTACGGTGCCACTTTCTGCCATCAAAAAGTGCTCTCAGCGGAAGCCTTTGGGTACACCTGAACTCCCTGGGGGAGCCTTTACGCAACCCCACACTCAACAGGACTCTGCGTCTTCACTCTTTCCTAACAACCCTAAACATAACCCTAACTGCAACAAGAAGCTGAACCCGAGTTAGACCCGAAAAAACACGTACGGTGCCACTTTCTGCCATCAAAAAGTGCTCTCAGCGGAAGCCTTTGGGTACACCTGAACTCCCTGGGGGAGCCTTTACGCAACCCCACACTCAACAGGACTCTGCGTCTTCATTCTTTCCTAACAACCCTAAACATAACCCTAACCGCAACAAGAAGCTCAACCCGAGTTAGACCCGAAAAAACACGTACGGTGCCACTTTCTGCCATCAAAAAGTGCTCTCAGCGGAAGCCTTTGGGAACACCTGAACTCCCTGGGGGAGCCTTTACGCAACCCCACACTCAACAGGACTCTGCGTCTTCACTCTTTCCTAACAACCCTAAACATAACCCTAACCGCAACAAGAAGCTCAACCCGAGTTAGACCCGAAAAAACACGTACGGTGCCACTTTCTGCCATCAAAAAGTGCTCTCAGCGGAAGCCTTTGGGTACACCTGAACTCCCTGGGGGAGCCTTTACGCAACCCCACACTCAACAGGACTCTGCATCTTCACTCTTTCCTAACAACCCTAAACATAACCCTAACCGCAACAAGAAGCTGAACCCGAGTTAGACCCGAAAAAACACGTACGGTGCCACTTTCTGCCATCAAAAAGTGCTCTCAGCGGAAGCCTTTGGGTACACCTGAACTCCCTGGGGGAGCCTTTACGCAACCCCACACTCAACAGGACTCTGCGTCTTCACTCTTTCCTAACAACCCTAAACATAACCCTA